>NW_027453629.1:0-14441 GCF_964194025.1 Convolutriloba macropyga | reverse complement strand
ATTTTTCAAGTTTCTTTATTTTTAGTTTTCCCTCATTAGGATTATATTGTGGTCAAAGAGTTCGCCCAGGCGAACTTTTCCCTGTACGTTCTGAAAATTACTCATACCTCAAATTTTCTCTCTTAGGAGCATGATGTGTTACCATCGTAGCTTTTATCAGGTGACTATTTATTCCATGATCTAATCTCAAGACCTAAGCGAGAGTCGGGTGAAATCTACTTGCAGAGTGCGCAGGTATCAAACAAAAGGAGAGAAAATACAATACGGCATTGGATTCTGCTCAAAGTCGGAGCTTTCATGAGACTCAATTTTGGAGCAGTCGTTTGTCTGTATGAGCGGGCGTATGGCCAAGGAGCAATGAATAAGTCTTTAGAGGTTGCTTATCACAACGTCAACTGCGGTTTACAAAGTCGGCATGGAAAATAGAGAGTTTACCCAACGGGAGAGTTTACTGCTAGAGCGAGTATCAAAAACATAATGTAATTGAGATAAAGTGTATGTGTAGTATCATTCCCGTGATAGAATATGTTTCTTACAGTAAAAAAATTTGAACTATAGTTCGGCATAACACTAATGATAAATGGAGAAAACTATCTGTTTTTCATCAAATAGCTAAAAGCAAAGGTCAATTTATGTATTAGTTTTGATACGGCCGCAAACTCAACTTGTGTGGTGTCCAAAGGTCTCAAATTTTCTTCAACTTTGAAAGGAACAAAAAAATACCTACTTTTCGCACTTTGAGTGCATGTTAGCTGTTTGGGTTCACTAAATGAATTTGAAACTGTTTTTTTTTCAGGAATGGAAATCTCTACGAGCCCAGAAGTAGGGACGAATTATTGAAACTGGAAAATCATTTCACACAATTGAAAACCAAAGTGTACTTTGTCGGATACGTAGAACAGCGTTCCGGATTTGGTTGCGAGAACAAAGGTGATATGATTTATCACGGTATATCATCATGCACTGATGTACCGAAGGGACTGTTTTTCGAAAAAGAACCCAATAATTACAAAGACATTGGCGAATGGTGTGTAGAGTCCAGAGAATACAAGGGTGAAAGAGGTCTGAACTCTAGAAATTGTGATTTTACTGGGGTTGATTTTGTGGTTTGCCAAATTAACAGAAATTGTGCACAGTAATCACACCATCGCAGTAACATCATTAACGAGAATAATTAACCTTCTTGATAACGATAAATGGAAAGACAGTGAGGTATATCATGACTAAAGAGACATCAAAAAACATCGAGGATAGGGATGAGGAAGTAAAAAAGCAAAAACATCTGAAGTAGCTAATAACTAAAATAAAGTTGTCATTATAAAGTTATCAACTGATCGTTTAATAACAAAAAACTTAACAAAAATTTTTTTATTTGTTTGTTGCAAGTTATCAGCAATATTCGTGCCATATATAACGATTCCATGAGATGTCAATGAATTACGTTAAAGTCGGCAACTTGTTCAATTGTTTAATGTCTGGCATTTATTTGACTTATTGTGTAAGAAAAACTTTCGTTCAAATTTATATACTCGTAGCGGTTGACTTCCTCCAGAGAGGCTAAGAAATTTGACTGTTGTTGCTTTTGTCAAAAAAATTGCAAACTTGTCTGATGTTGGTTTTTAGAGAATGATTGATTTTCAATGTGTTCGGAACAAGGGCTCATTGGTATCGTAAAGACGCTACAATGGTTTTTTGATGAACTAAGTGGTAAAAGTGTTTTAAGGAAATTAAAGATAAAACTAATAGAAACATCTATTTTTTCCGCTAAAAATTTTAAGAACAATGTTAAACAAAAATTAAAACGGTTGAGACAAAAACTATTTTTTTCTCAGCCATTGTCCATAGAGTGAAAAGAGCTTCTATAGTAGGCATAATTAGTCAAAATGTTGAATAATTATGAAATGTTTCTCACTTGGGCCAAAAGTGTCATAAAATTAGCCGAAACTAAAGCAAGTAGGTTGTCTTTCCCGAAATTTTTTACGCTGCTTTTTCTTTATATTTCTCAACTTACTCGTTTTCAGAGAAAAACATGTTAACATTAAACATTAATCATTTAACATTTGTCTTTTCGAACCATTAAAAAACCTAAACATGGCTCAAACCGTTTCTTGTTTTTTCAGTTACTAGAGATCAGAAAAGCAGCAACACTTCAAGGGAATTATTTTCAATCAATTGTAAGACGGGAGCTGCTTTTCTTTTCGAGTTCTTATGCAAAAAACTGAAAATTGTCCGAACAATTTTTCAAAAAGTGAAATAGTTTCTACTCGTTCTTTCAGAAAGAATCCATGAGGTTGCAACATGATTGAAATCAGTCTAAATTTGAAAAAAAAAATTTTAAAATGTTTTCAAATTCGGCTGTTGAAACGTTATCTCAGACTAGGACTGAAACATTACCTTAGACTAGGACTGAGAAAATCAAGGTTATTTCTTCCGCATTCACTACAATATTCTGACAGTAAACTGTTTGCATCTCTGTAAGTTTTTTGCTTTTCCCAGTTTTGTCAGTATTTAGATTTTTAGAACTACCTCGAGAAAAAGCCGGTAAAGTTCGTGAAAATTTTACATTAGTAGACTAAAAAATTGACGTGATAAATTTTCAGTTTGACCACTTCGATAGATACAAAACAGTTATACTTATGGTTTGGGGCAATCGAAAACTTCAGGATGGTTGGTTTAATTGATTTGGTATGTTCCGTATTTAAACGTAAGAAATTGTTGAAATATTTGCTTTTGAGGCGTACAAAAAATTTTTTCTGCTCGATGTGATATCGCAAATTTTAAGCCACTTAATGACAGGTATGTTGGGTTTCTGAGGCTCTTTATGATTGGTTTTGAACGTAAAACTATTTTTGTTCAAATGTAGTTATATGTTTTGAAAGCTTGATGTCGTTTGAATTTCAAATTTAACTCTTGGAGACAAGTTCTACGCAATTAAAAACAAATAGATTGATTACTTCCATAGCACAAAACTAGCCCGTACGGAACTCCACCAAAAATTGCAAACATATGTTGGTTTTGGCAATTTTGGGGTTAAAACGACTGAAAAAGGCACATAACATACCCTTTAGTTGGTCTAATTTGAGACAAAGATCACCCGGGGTGCTACTACGACCTGCATCATTATTTAGCACACCGGAAAAGTGGGAAAAGCTTGGCAGGTTTACAAAGTTTTTCGAAATGCGCAAATTACACTGAAATGATTTTGGAAGGATATTTTTGACTTGGGAGTTAACTTGCCAAGTGAGATTCAAGTCTGACATCACTAATAAAATTAAGTTTGTACTGACTCAGCACTGATTTTGTCAGAAAGAATTTCATTTACACGTGCCCAGCACTGAATGGTACTTGGAGTTAGGTGCAAGAGGTGAATAAATATGATTTTTTGAATTTTGATTGAAAGTTTTTAGACTGGTTGAATTTTGATAGTTATGCAGTTCATTAATTTACACTCAACGCGTCTTGATATGGTTCTTCGGTTCCAGTGTCATTTTTTGTGATCTCTTGTCTTTATAAAGCAAACATACCATCAATGATGAAAAATTTGACTAGTAGTAAATACATACTGTCTCAGTAGAGGGGGGTTATCCTACGATACTTAAACATGGCATAATAGGGGGGCTATGCTATACGGAAAGGGATTTAGGGAATTAGGCGAATATTATACCACCTTGGGACTCATTTTGCGTGATGAAAATACCTGTGATGGTTGATTTAAGAATCCATTCAGGAAATTTAATAGGAATTGAAAAAAGATTATTTTCAATACCGTGAAAGGTTTCTTTTCTTCTCCGCAACATGCCTGTACTTGAATCCTTATCTTCTCTTGGATATTGCTATGAAAATCTCTGGACAAGTATTTCAAGTTTTACAAAATTTGGTAGAAAATAGAGTTTACGTGCTCTACTTCACAACGCCCCCGGTTTTAACTTTGATTAAAATGAAAAAAACCGCGCTATTAGTAAGTCCTATAACGAGTAACAAACGAGTACCTTGGTTCCGCGATAGGACCTGTCTCCTGTTCTTGTGTAAATAAAAATTAAAAGCAGTTTGTTCAATTTATTGGAATGTTTGAATCACAACCACATGTTCTTGATTTTGAAGGTTTTCGACAAAAAATATGCTCTTATTTTTGAAAAACCAGCTGTTTCGACAGAAAATTATTGCGATACTCTTTCATTCATACCACAACTTCATTCAACATATTCTCTTCGAATGAGAGACGATTGTACGGTTGGGTGCTAATTTTTCATTCATGGTACGTAGAACAGCGTTCCGGATTTGGTTGCGAGAACAAAGGTGATATGACTTATCACGGTATATCATCATGCACTGATGTACCGAAGGGACTGTTTTTCGAAAAAGAACCCAATAATTACAAAGACATTGGCGAATGGTGTGTAGAGTCCAGAGAATACAAGGGTGAAAGAGGTCTGAACTCTAGAAACTGTGATTTTACTGGGGTTGATTTTGTGGTTTGCCAAATTAACAGAAATTGTGCACAGTAATCACACCATCGCAGTAACATCATTAACGAGAATAATTAACCTTCTTGATAACGATAAATGGAAAGACAGTGAGGTATATCATGACTAAAGAGACATCAAAAAACATCGAGGATAGGGATGAGGAAGTAAAAAAGCAAAAACATCTGAAGTAGCTAATAACTAAAATAAAGTTGTCATTATAAAGTTATCAACTGATCGTTTAATAACAAAAAACTTAACAAAAATTTTTTTATTTGTTTGTTGCAAGTTATCAGCAATATTCGTGCCATATATAACGATTCCATGAGATGTCAATGAATTACGTTAAAGTCGGCAACTTGTTCAATTGTTTAATGTCTGGCATTTATTTGACTTATTGTGTAAGAAAAACTTTCGTTCAAATTTATATACTCGTAGCGGTTGACTTCCTCCAGAGAGGCTAAGAAATTTGACTGTTGTTGCTTTTGTCAAAAAAATTGCAAACTTGTCTGATGTTGGTTTTTAGAGAATGATTGATTTTCAATGTGTTCGGAACAAGGGCTCATTGGTATCGTAAAGACGCTACAATGGTTTTTTGATGAACTAAGTGGTAAAAGTGTTTTAAGGAAATTAAAGATAAAACTAATAGAAACATCTATTTTTTCCGCTAAAAATTTTAAGAACAATGTTAAACAAAAATTAAAACGGTTGAGACAAAAACTATTTTTTTCTCAGCCATTGTCCATAGAGTGAAAAGAGCTTCTATAGTAGGCATAATTAGTCAAAATGTTGAATAATTATGAAATGTTTCTCACTTGGGCCAAAAGTCTCATAAAATTAGCCGAAACTAAAGCAAGTAGGTTGTCTTTCCCGAAATTTTTTACGCTGCTTTTTCTTTATATTTCTCAACTTACTCGTTTTCAGAGAAAAACATGTTAACATTAAACATTAATCATTTAACATTTGTCTTTTCGAACCATTAAAAAACCTAAACATGGCTCAAACCGTTTCTTGTTTTTTCAGTTACTAGAGATCAGAAAAGCAGCAACACTTCAAGGGAATTATTTTCAATCAATTGTAAGACGGGAGCTGCTTTTCTTTTCGAGTTCTTATGCAAAAAACTGAAAATTGTCCGAACAATTTTTCAAAAAGTGAAATAGTTTCTACTCGTTCTTTCAGAAAGAATCCATGAGGTTGCAACATGATTGAAATCTGTCTAAATTTGAAAAAAATTTTAAAATGTTTTCAAATTCGGCTGTTGAAACGTTATCTCAGACTAGGACTGAAACATTACCTTAGACTAGGACTGAGAAAATCAAGGTTATTTCTTCCGCATTCACTACAATATTCTGACAGTAAACTGTTTGCATCTCTGTAAGTTTTTTGCTTTTCCCAGTTTTGTCAGTATTTAGACATAGATTTTTAGAACTACCTCGAGAAAAAGCCGTTAAAGTTCGTGAAAATTTTACATTAGTGGACTAAAAAATTGACGTGATAAATTTTCAGTTTGACCACTTCGATAGATACAAAACAGTTATACTTATGGTTTGGGGCAATCGAAAACTTCAGGATGGTTGGTTTAATTGATTTGGTATGTTCCGTATTTAAACGTAAGAAATTGTTGAAATATTTGCTTTTGAGGCGTACAAAAAATTTTTTCTGCTCGATGTGATATCGCAAATTTTAAGCCACTTAATGACAGTTATGTTGGGTTTCTGAGGCTCTTTATGATTGGTTTTGAACGTAAAACTATTTTTGTTCAAATGTAGTTATATGTTTTGAAAGCTTGATGTCGTTTGAATTTCAAATGTAACTCTTGGAGACAAGTTCTACGCAATTAAAAACAAATAGATTGATTACTTCCATAGCACAAAACTAGCCCGTACGGAACTCCACCAAAAATTGCAAACATATGTTGGTTTTGGCAATTTTGGGGTTAAAACGACTGAAAAAGGCACATAACATACCCTTTAGTTGGTCTAATTTGAGACAAAGATCACCCGGGGTGCTACTACGACCTGCATCATTATTTAGCACACCGGAAAAGTGGGAAAAGCTTGGCAGGTTTACAAAGTTTTTCGAAATGCGCAAATTACACTGAAATGATTTTGGAAGGATATTTTTGACTTGGGAGTTAACTTGCCAAGTGAGATTCAAGTCTGACATCACTAATAAAATTAAGTTTGTACTGACTCAGCACTGATTTTGTCAGAAAGAATTTCATTTACACGTGCCCAGCACTGAATGGTACTTGGAGTTAGGTGCAAGAGGTGAATAAATATGATTTTTTGAATTTTGATTGAAAGTTTTTAGACTGGTTGAATTTTGATAGTTATGCAGTTCATTAATTTACACTCAACGCGTCTTGATATGGTTCTTCGGTTCCAGTGTCATTTTTTGTGATCTCTTGTCTTTATAAAGCAAACATACCATCAATGATGAAAAATTTGACTAGTAGTAAATACATACTGTCTCAGTAGAGGGGGGTTATCCTACGATACTTAAACATGGCATAATAGGGGGGCTATGCTATACGGAAAGGGATTTAGGGAATTAGGCGAATATTATACCACCTTGGGACTCATTTTGCGTGATGAAAATACCTGTGATGGTTGATTTAAGAATCCATTCAGGAAATTTAATAGGAATTGAAAAAAGATTATTTTCAATACCGTGAAAGGTTTCTTTTCTTCTCCGCAACATGCCTGTACTTGAATCCTTATCTTCTCTTGGATATTGCTATGAAAATCTCTGGACAAGTATTTCAAGTTTTACAAAATTTGGTAGAAAATAGAGTTTACGTGCTCTACTTCACAACGCCCCCGGTTTTAACTTTGATTAAAATGAAAAAAACCGCGCTATTAGTAAGTCCTATAACGAGTAACAAACGAGTACCTTGGTCACGCGATAGGACCTGTCTCCTGTTCTTGTGTAAAAAAAATTGAAAGCAGTTTGTTCAGTTTATTGGAATGTTTGAATCACAACCACATGTTCTTGATTTTGAAGGCTTTCGACAAAAAATATGCTCTTATTTTTGAAAAACCAGCTGTTTCGACAGAAAATTATTGCGATACTCTTTCATTCATACCACAACTTCATTCAACATATTCTCTTCGAATGAGAGACGATTGTACGGTTGGGTGCTAATTTTTCATTCATGGTTAGAACTGAGAGAGATTATATTACCCATATTGTTATATGAAACAGATTTTTTATAGTGAAGCACTGCGATTTCCAATATCAACTTTTAGGCAAAGGGAACAGAAAAAAAAAGAAACCCTTCTAAAATTTCTTAAGAAAATATTATCAATCTAGAGATTCTGTGCGAAAAATGAAAATTTAATTTTGTCCGCGAGACACCAATTTGTACTTTACATGTTTTGAGCTACACTTACCGACAAAGAAATAGGCACTGTGCCAGAAAAAAAGCCTTCACTTTTTTACCTGTTGCTAAAAATGAATCGACGGGCCGAGAAAGCAGCACAGTCTCTACTTCAATTGAACTTGTCCTGAAAATTAGTGGTTTACGGTTGTATGGCGAATGAAAATAAATTGACAGTTACATTTGTCAGAAGAGAAAAATGGCACTCGTGGTCAAACTGTACTGAGACATTAACAAAGTGTCTGTACTGGAGCTAAAATCGAAGCCAGCAAGAAATACCTTTCCCTCTTGGAGTACTATCAACAGTATCATGTCTTTGGAAGAAAAAATGAAAAAAAAAAACTAAAAGTAACCCTTTTACCTATGCTGACTGGCAATACCAGCTCTGATGTCACTGACCAATAAGAGCATTCCAGCTCAAATAAGAAAACGAAATGAAAAGATCGAAGTACACTCAATTGTTGTCAGAGACAAAACTGACACAGTAAATCCAATCTAAACCGTTACTTTTATCAGCGATAATCAAATTTCACAATTTGCGTCTCATGAAATCTTACACAGGTTTTCATGATAATTTTCTCATAAGTAATTCTCGGATAAAACTGGTGTTTTTCCAGCTTGAATGTGCAGAGTCTATATTTGGGTTTTCTTTTTTTCTTGTAGAGTTGGATACGCTCACCCTTACCCATTTTTTCTAAACAAAATTTTTTCGAGAGCTGGCCGGCTGATTTGGGCCGTTTGCGATCCGTCATGTGGAAAAACCTTTCAACGACAAAGTTTTTTCGAAGTTGGCTACAGCAGGGAGTCACGAAGTATTAGCGTAAATTAAGCAAAACATAATTTACTTCGTCAGAGTTAATGGTCAAGAACTTTTGATCTTAATACAAAACACCTCAATTTTTTTAATGCTCCCCATGAAATTCAACAGGTTTAATTGGTCGACAGCTAAAGAAACACAATTTTTGAAAAGGGCTACGTGCTAGCCCCAAACAACGCTTTGGTTTTGGTTGACAGATCTGGATCCAAAAGCATCAGACGCTTTACCTTACTGCTCCAATTTTGTTTCACCAGGATCATCCAATTTATGCTGCCGCGAATGTATTTAGCGGCAAAGTTTGCTGCGACAAATGTTACAGACATCGGACATAAAATCAAAAGAACTAATTAGGTTGGCACCAAAAAGTTTTAATATTTCTCTTTGTGAGTGTTTGCTTAATGTTGTCAATGGTAACCTTCCCGTCCAGAAAAACATTGTTACAAGGCCAAGAAAAATGACTTGAAAAATTTTCAAATTTAATACTAAAATGATCAAATTGATTTTTCGAAAAAAGTGAAGAATACACAAAATTTTCAATTGTTTTCTATGGTACAACTGATGTTAATTTTGCAATGTTTTTGGTATTCCGCTAGTGACCTCTGTAGATTTTGGTAATTTTGTTGCCGCTACTGCCAAGGGTGGAAGTCGGTTGCGTACATACGCGGTATCCATTTTCTCTTCAGTTTGTTATTAACGTCAACGGCAAGCTGTAGTTTTGAAAATGCATCTCGAGGAAATTTCTAGACTAGTTAAAGTTGAAATTAATTTCCTGAAGTTGGCAAAGAGACAGGGGGCTGCAAAAGTTTTGATTGGCGTCATGATCTCAGCATCGACGCCATTCGCAATCAGAACTTGAAAACGATTTGTTGGTAACTGGCAAAATTCGGACTCAAAGTGAGCATAGTTATTCAAAGCTGTTACGTTTGACTTTTTGTCAACAAGTAAATATTTGAGCTGTTTTTGAAATTGTTTGAAATAGTTGGGAGAGCGCCCAAACGTTGCTTATACCGTCGCTATTACATTGATCAAACTTTTACTAGTTTGCTGTGAATGGTTTTGCTGGGGAATCTTGCGTTGCAGCTTCGCATATTTTTCCTGTTTTTTGACTAAGTTTTCAAATTCATCTATAGTCAACAAAACTCTCCGTTCAAACTTGTAATCTTTTGCCGCTTTCTTGAAAAAAATCAGAAACAAATATATTCCGGTTCTTTCATACGTTTTTGAAGTTTCCCTGACCAGAAGCTTTTCGGTTTGGCAAATGTCGAAGTAACAATCGCCAAATTGTGTGTCTTTTGAAGACGTAAATGACCGGGTAGGCATCCTATTTAAGCGCTTTCAGTCAACATAATTGAATAACTACGATGTTAGGAGGTGCGGCAAGTTGATGTAAAACCAACGTCGTCATACTTTGTGTTTGAGAACAAAGATATAGTGTAGGAGGCACATGTGTTTTGTATATAAACCAAAAGTTAATCAACGCAACTCTACATCTTTTCAGTGGGAGACAGGTAACTTAGATGGTCTAAGGACCCATGTATTTTAATTTCAAGGTAATTTAGAACAGATGAGACCCCTAGAAAGTATGGTGCAGAGACCATACACATTTTACATACAAACCAGTAAAATTATATGAATCTGATCTGACCCACTTTCCTCTGTGAAAGTACTCCAGTACTAAAAAAATATACAAACGTGTATTAAAGTCTACGCTCCAATAATACATTTCGTCTTAGATAAAGCAAGCTTTTTTTAAATTATAACACATATGGATGGAGAAAATTGTATTTGTGTTCGTTTTGTTTTTTTGCAATGTTAACTGCTTAAAGAAACTTCAAATCAATGTTAGGGAAAAAATCTTTCGGAGTCTGCTATTTTTTTGAGAGAACTCTTGTTTACCAAATAGTGTTTAAAAATTTTGTCCTCCTGATTCAGCAAAGAAAACAAAAGAAACTATTTGTAGTACACTTATCAGCATTGATTGATACCAAAACTGTTTATCAACGCTATTAATGCGCAACTGGAAAAACCGGAACCTTCTGAACGCAGTATCACTACTTTTGTAGGAAGCTTACCTCCAAAGACATTGCGATGAAAATGAGACGCTGTGGTGAACTGATTGTGATTGATAATTCTTCTCTGGACAAGTGTTTCAAGTCTTACAAAATTTGGTGCAAAATAGAGGTTTTGTGCTCTACTTCACAACGCCCCCCTTTCGTCTTTGATTAAATTGAAAAACAGCCGCGTTATTAGTATGTCCTACCATTTCCAGTTACAAATTAGTACCCTGGTCTGATAGGACTTTTCTCATTTCCTTGTGTTAAAAAATTTGAAAGCAGTTTGTTCAATTTGCTGGAATGTTGAAATCACAACCGCTTGTACTTGATTTTGAAGGCCTTGGACAAAAAGTCTGCTTTTTTAAAAAAAAAGAGCTGTTTCGACAGAAAATTATTTCGATACTCTGTCATAAATAGCCCAACTTTATTCATTATACTTTTTTCGAGTTTGAGACGATCATACAATTGGGTGCAATTTTTCTTCATGGTTAGAAATAAAAGAGTAGAAATTACTTATATTGTTTTATGAAACAAATTTTTTATTGTGTAGCACTTCGATTTCCAATATCAACTTTTTAAGCAAAGGGAACAGAAAAAAACGGAAACCCTTCCAAAATTTCATAAGAAAATTTTATCAATCTAGAGATTTTTTTATGTTCAAAAAATGAGAATTTGAAATTTTTCCGCGAGACGCCAACTTTTACTTTACATGTTTTAAGCTGTCCTTGTCGACAAAGAAGTAGGCGCTGTGCCAGAAAAAAAATCTTCAATTTTTTACTTGTTGCTAAAAATTGAATCGACGGGCTGAGAAAGCAGCACCTTCTCTACTTCAAGGGAAACTATCCACAAAATTAGAAATTGACAGTTATATTTGTCAAAGGGGAAAAATGACAGTCATGCTTAAACCGTACTGAGAAAACACCAAATTGTCTGTACTGGAGCTGAAATAAAAGCCACCAAGAAATTCTTTTCACTTTTGGAGTACTTTCAATTGTATCATGTCTATGGAGGAGAAAATGCAAAAATGGAAACTAACCCATTTACCTATGCTGACTGTGCAGTACCATTTCTGATGTCACTGACCAATAAGAGCTTTCCAGCTGAATTAAGACAACGATTTGTAAACAACAAAGGACAGTCAATTGTTGTCAGAGACAAAACTGACAAAGAATATTTGAACTAAACCGTTACTTTTATCTGCGCTAATTAAAACTCACAACTTTCGAAACAAAAAAAACATGCAATATAAAACTTTAGAGATAGAAATTACGCAACTGGGTCTCAATTTGTTTTTGAGTCTATGCTACAATCATATGTTTCGTCTTAAATAAGGCAAATAAGGCAAATAAGACAAACAAACTATTTGTAGTACACATACCAGCATTGATTGATACCAAAACTGTTTATCACCGCTATTAATTCGCAACCTGAACCTTCTGAAAAAACGGAACCTTCTGAAATAAAAGCTATTGATTTTTCGAAAAAATTGTAGAACACACAAAACTTTCAATTGTTTTCTATGGTACAACTGATGTTGTTTTTGGAATGTTTTTGGTATTCCGCTAGTGACCTCTGTAGATTTTGGTAATTTTGTTGCTGCTACTGCCAAGGGTGGAATTCGGTTGCGTACATACGCGGTATCCATTTTCTCTTCAATTTGTTTTGAACGTCAACGGCAAGCTGTAGTTTTGAAAATGTATCTCGTGGAAATTTCTAGACTAGTTAAAGTTGAAAATAAATTCCTGATGTTGGCGAAGAGACAGGGAGCTGCAAAAGTTTTGATTGGCGTCATGATCTCAGCATCGACGCCACTCGCAATCAGAACTTGAAAACGATTTGTTGGTAACTGGCAAAATTCGGACTCAAAGTGAGCATAGTTATTCAAAGCTGTTACGTTTGACTTTTTGTCAACAAGTAAATATTTGAGCTGTTTTTGAAATTGTTTGAAATAGTTGGGAGAGCGCCGAAACGTTACTTTTACCATCGCTATTACATTGATCAAACTTTTACTCGTTTGCTGTAAATGGTTTTGCTGGGGAATCTTGCGTTGCAGCTTCGCATGTTTTTCCTGTTTTTTTAACTAAAATTTCAAACTCATCTAGAGTCAACAAAACTCTCCGTTCAAACTTGTAATCTTTTACCGCTTTCTTGAAAAACTTTAGAAACAATTGTTTTCCGGTTCTTTCATGCGTTTTTGAAGTTGCCCTGACCAGAAGCTTTTCGGTTTGGCAAATGTCGAAGTAACAATCGCCACATTGATTGTCTTTTGAAGACGTAAATGACCCGGTAGCCATCCTATTTAAGCGCTTTCAGTCAACATAGTTGAATAACTACGATGTTAGGAAGTGCGGCAAGTTGATGTAAAACCAATGTCGTCATACTTTGTGTTTGAGAACAAAGATATAGTGTAGGAGGCACATGTGTTTTGTATATAAACCAAAAAATTCATCAACGCAACTCAACATCTTTTCAGTGGGAGATAAGTAACTTAGATGGTCTAAGGACCCATGTATTTTAATTTCAAGGTAATTTAGAACAGATGAGACCCCAAGAAATTATAGTGCAGAGACCATAGACATTTTACATACAAACCAGTAAAATTATATAAAACAGATCTGACCCACTTTCCTCTGTGAAAGTACTCCAGTACTAAAATTATATACAAACGTGTATTAAAGTGTACGCTCCAATAATACATTTCGTCCAAGATAAAGCAAGCTTTTTTAAATTATAACACATATGGATAGAGAAAATTGTATTTGTGTCCGCTTTGTTTTTTTTTTTGCAATTGCTTAAGAGTTAACTGCTTAAAGAAACTTCAAATCAATGTTAGAGAAAAATTATTTCGGAGTCTGCTTTTTTGAGATAACTCTTGTTTACCAAATAGTGTTTGAAAACTGTGTCTTTCTGGTTCATCAACGAAAACAAAAAAACTATTTGTGGTACACCTAACAGCATTGATTATTACCGAAACTGTTTATCAACGCTATTGCTGCTCAACCGGAAAAACGGAGCCTTCTGAACGCAGTATCATTTTTCTTGAGGACACTTATCGCTAGAGACTATACCCCAAAAGCTTCTAGTTGAAGAAACTTTACGCGAGGAAGTGAGACGTATCTTCTACTGACACGACTGCAATTGTGGGGGATTGTGTGCCGTTGGTTGAGAATAAACTTGGAACCTATCGAGCACATGAAAAATTGGGCGATATGTGTGGTGCCAAATCATCACTATGCTCACCTGAGAGTCAGCCACCGACACCAATAGATCCATTGAGTGTACCAAGAAGAATGTCCATTTTTAGCCCAACCCAAGCCCATCACTTTTTCAGGATTTGCAAAAGAAGAACTAGATCTCTGATAATTTTGTTTTTGCAAGTCAGTTTGATGTTAACATTTTTTTGGTTCAAACTGTTGGACAACACAGCAAGAGACAATTTCAGCCAACTGAACTGCAAAGAAACGGTTACAATTAGACTTTGTTCTAGAGTTTTTGACCTGTGACCACTCAAGTTATTGAATTTTGAATTATACTTGTTTTGCACTTTGGCATGTTGTGTCTAGCTTTTGTGGATGACTCGCTAATTGAAACACTTCCATTATTTTTTTACATAGCTAATGATCTTCAGAATCTGTATTTTTCATAAGGGGGCATGTTCAAACATGTTCATTTGTTTCACGTCAGCAGTATTGTTCATTTTTCAAACTTGAGAAAAATTTTCAAAG
>NW_027453628.1:0-55290 GCF_964194025.1 Convolutriloba macropyga | reverse complement strand
ATATAAATATTATAAATTTAAAAATTTAAAATATATATATATAATATATATATATATTAAATATTTAAAAGTATATATATATATATATATATATATATATATTTATATATATATATATATATATATATATATATTTATATATACAAGTAAATATATAGCGTTATTTTTTGTTGGCTTCACTTTTTTCACCTATGCCGTATTGGGGTCGAAACATAGAAACTTTAGTTTTTTGAGAAAGTTGTAAAAATTTTTCGAAGTCCCAGAAATGGTCTGAAATGGATTTTCCGATATAAAGAAGACATCAAAAGTGATTTTTTTACTTCACTTATTTCACCTATGCAGTTTGGGGTTCGACAGATACAAAAAATTCAACTTTTTGGGAAAGAAAATAGAAACTTTTTGATATCCTAAAATTGTATGAAATGGATTCTGAGCTATAAAAGAGCACTCAAAGATGGTTTTTTTGCTGACTTCAGCTTTTTCATCTATGCAGTATGAGGGTCGAAATATATAAAAGTTTGTTTTTGAAGTCTTAAAATTGTACAAAATTGATTTAATCTATAAAAGAGCACTCAAAATTTATTTCTGAAAATGAAAAAACAAAGGCTTCTTAAAAAATATTAATGTTCTCAAAAGATTTGATTAACGATATTTAATTCTTCACAAATCTGAAACTTTCCTTTTGAGAATTTATAACTCAAAATACAAAACAAATAGCACTTCAATCATTGTCCGAGAAAGAAGACTTTTGCTTTTATTGAATCGCTTTCTCTTTAAATTAGCAGATTCGTTTCTTCGTTTGTTAATGCTTGCTAAAGTAGCATTGTCACTGCCGCTGGTAGAATTGACCGGGCTATCCTCAGCTTCGCTTAGAGTGAAGGGTTTTCTGATTTCATAATTAGAGTCTTCAAATTGATCAGATGGGATCGAACGGTCGAATTTAACTCCTCATTTGAAAACATTGGTTGGTGGAAAAGGGGATCAAGTGTTTCCAAGCGCGATGCCTCTCAACCTTATGGAAGTTTGAACACAATATAGGGTTGATTCATTTCCGTATCCCAAACAGGTTCGACGATCATTTTTTTGTAATGTGCTCATCCCTCAACGAAAAGTGTCCAAATTGTAGCGTAGTTTTTTGATGCGAGCTGATATATCTTTTGTCATCTTACGCGCACGCGCAATTTTGTTGACACAAACAGTTTTTAACTGGGGTATGTTGGTGTTGAACTTGATGTTTTCCATTCTCACTAGATCACCGATTTCTAACGCCGTTTTTGAACATCTCATGGTTCAAATTGGCTTCAGCAGACTTTTTGGTTCCTTTTGAAGACCTTTTTGTTTACCCGCTAGCAACCCTAAAAGAGTACAGTTTTTGCCTAAGGGCACAAAACTCTTTTATTTGTGTTTTCGCCAGTTCAGCTATGAACTTTAGGACAATTTTTTTGATCAGTTTATCGTAGAGTTTTTGATCTGTTGGAAAGTTTGCTGAGAGCTCAAAATGGTGATCTGAGGTCAAAATTGTTTTTGATTTCCAGATTTGTTTCCAAGTCGTCATAGAAGTCTTTTGGTTTTAAACTTGCAAATGAAGGAATGTGAATCTGAAGACAGCAGCACACACTCGGTTTGTTTTTTTCATTTCCTTGTATTAGAACTCCAACATGAAGAACTTCGCAAACTCTAAAATGCTAGCAACAGCCACTTTTGGTTTGTTCCGCAGGATAGACTAATTTTTCTAGGTGATCAGACTCTTTCAAAATTTTCGATGTTTTCGTCCTTGACTTTGATTAGTTAAATATTGCCTTCGATGCTCCTTTCAGAAGTTCCTCTTCGTTCTGACAAATGAAACGGACACCCAGTTTTCGCAAACTTTCACAAAATTGTCCGAAGGTTGAATTTGACATTTGTTTGTAGAAATCTTGGTCAAAATTGTGCATGCTTTTTGTCGCTTTTGAGTGCTGATTGCAATGTAGCTTGGAAGTCACTTCGATTGTCGGAATTTTACAGCTTGATGAACCTTGGTAATTTTGATACCGTTGCTAACGTGGAATTTCAGGTTACGGTAGTGAAGCAAATAGTTTTCTTGGGTTAGAAGGTCTGTCTTAGCTGATTGATTTTTTATGACGTCAATTTAAGACTGTTTTTTATAATGTTTGAAAGTCGCTCAATTCTAGGGGATCGATTGGTTCTTATATGGTACGAGTGGATAGTCTGCACGTTTGTCAGGTAGTTTGTGAGGGTACTCCTAATCGACTTCAAACATGTGAACAATTTTCCACTCATCTTCAAATTGGTTTTTCTCGTACAAAGAAGTACCTTCAACGAGCTCAAAATTCTTAAGTGGCAATGGGTAGGGGAGAATGATGCAACCGTAGAAATTATTTCCGTCAATGTGAGTTATTGACCAAACATTTTTCCACCCATCAGATTCCGTCAAATGATCTCGTTGGCAACCTCTTGTCTTGAGCTAAAGACAGAGGACAACCCTCCGTGCATCAACCTCTGCATCATGTCAAGTATTTGTCGATCAGTCAGTAGCTCAAGTTCTAGTTCACACACATTAGGCAGGCACTTCCTGAAAGGTTTGAGGTTGAGTAGAATTGGACAAAGTCCAATCCGTATGTGTTACAATAGACAGACTTTAGCTCATCTAACCAGCATGCTAACTGGAGAACATATCCTGCAAGATAAAGTTAGAGGAACTATTTCACAGTTGAACACTTTGAACAAATTATTCAACTAAATCAGCTCTTCAATTCCTCATTGGTGTTCCTTAGACTTGGAAGATACAGATCCCTTAGCTTACTGAATAAAGTCCGTATGAGTAAGGAAAGTTCCCTTTCTTCTTCAACAGTTTTCGCTGTTCGTCCGTATAGCCCCAAAAGAAATGGTCTAGGGGAGAAAAGTTTGTGTCGGGTAAGCTTTGTAATAGTTTATCTACGCTACAAGGCTTGAACCTGAAACTGTCAATAGAACGAACTCGTACACCGCAAATTTGTCCCGCTTGTATTTTCGCGTTTCGTTGGAAACACCAAAATTAAGTGCAATAACCTTCTCATCATTGGTTGGTATGTCTTCAATTTTTGTCGACTGTGAAGCTGATTGTAATCACGTCACAATTAGATGTTAGTCATAATTCATCATATTAGGAGAACACTGGAGTGTAATTTATTGTTTTTCGTTTTAGCTTAAACTCCCTGTGCGCGTATCCGATTAATTGTCTGTTGAAATGATAGGTCTAATACAATTTTGATATCGTTTTTGAAATCAACATTACAAATCCAAAATTTCGATCACGTGTCTCTTTGAGGTGCTTTCCAAGAAAACATGGGAATTTCCACTTTTGCGGACAGAAATATTTTGCAGGTTTTTCTTTTTTGTAACAAAGCAATCCAAACATTCGGGTCCAGTGTATACATCAAAATCTAGTGACTCACGCTAAACAGCAATCATGCGATAACTGCATGGAAGTTGTTTTTCTAATGCAAAAGTGCTTAAAACAGTTGGGTTGTTTTTTGCCGCTGCAACTGGTTTAACCAGAGATTCCAGATCCAGATACACAACAAAAGGTGAAAACCACCTTGTCGCCTAGTTATCAAACTTTAAATTTTTTTTGTCGAGTCTGGTCATTATTACTTGTACTGAGTCGTTTTCCAGAATTACATTTTTTGATGGGAAGTGAGTAGCTCTAATGATGGACATACATGAAAACATTTCCGACACAGCTCGTTTCCATAAAAGACTCCATTCCTCTGACTTTCGCGACAAGTTTCATTAAATTGATAATGAGTGCGTTGCGGTAGGTCTGTTCGTTTTGTAGGAGCAACAATTCCAGAACAAAGGGAAGTTTCTTCCTTCGGAAGTTTCTTCCTTCGAAAGGCTATTTTTAAGTAGACAAGTGGCGTATTTTAAAAATCTCATTACCTGAACATATTGACTCGCACATCATCGCACTTTGATATGTCATGACGACTCGGGGGCAGTAGCTGCTTTTTGTCCTTCCTTCAGCAAAATTTTTCATATGGTTAATTTTTTTAACAAAAAATTTATATTATTTCCTTTGAAGGGCTATTTTGAAGTAGGCAAAGTGGTGTATTTTAAAAACTCATTACCTGAACATATTGATTTGCACTTCATTGAGATACTTGCACTTTGATATGTCATGAAGACTCATTGACAGTTTAAGGTTCCCCTTCGGCATCTTGGCTGATGTGTTCTCTCTGCTGTATGTAAGAACATTCGTCAGGGGTCTGAAGCACGATGCTGGTGGTTCCAGTTTTTCTTTTTCGTAAGCGAGATCATATCCACCTGTGTAGAAAGATGGAAAGCAGTTGTCGTCGCTACCATTGTTTATGTTCAGCAAATTCGGATCACATCTCAATGGATGTCCTTCATGAACCGGTATGTAACTGCTACCGCGCACTGAAACGAATCTAGCCAGTTTGAGGGTGACCTTGTTTATAGACAGCAGCTGCCAGTCACTTCTATGGCTTGAGAAGATTACGAGCTTAGACACAATTTTGTCGATGAGAGATTCGTAGCTTTCATCTGAAACCTCTGAATGATAAACAGTAATCGTTTTTGTCTTGAAGTATACGCTCACTTTTTTCAATTTCTTCCTATAAAGTAATTTCAACGTTTAAATGAAGCTTTCGGGGGCATTTGTGTATGTGTCTGTTTTTGGATAACTCTTAACACCTCATCGCCCTTACTGAATATTACTTACAGTTTTTCATTAATTCCAAATCTTTCTCCCCAGTTGATACCCTTAGTAGTTTACACCACCGCTGATTGAACTGACAGTGGGTATTGTCAAGTCAATCTCATCTTCTTCCCTGTCCATTGTTGGCATGACATGCTCGTTCTTTACGTGTTCCGCGTAGTCCAATTTCGATTGAAAACCCACAAGACATTTGTAACACACTTTCCAAATACGCTGCTGTTGAGAAATATGGGAATGCTTGCGCAGCGTATGCAATATTCGTAATTTCGCTGAGCAATGGAAACATCAAAAAGTTGGGTCATCCAGAAATGTTTTATGGAGGTTCTTCAGATGCTTTTGAAGAGAGCATCGAGCGCCGAGTTGTGGTAAACAAGGGGAACAATGTATTGTCACGTTGAGACAAATTACTCGTTTGATCTTCAATGCGTTTTTAAACTCATAAAAGTTTCAACAAACAAAATTCAGGTAAAATGCAAAAAATATTAAGGTTAGATTCAAGGAACGTATGGTTGAAAAAATTCCAAAAAATTTCTAAGGGCAATAAAGACAAAAATTTTCTAAAAATTTTAGAAGAGATTTGAGAAAAAAGCAATTTAATTGTTGTATGTTCTAAGAAAGGAATTTGAGAGTTTGTTTCAGTTGTAGCTTCAAAACTTCATCAACTTGAAGGAATGAAGTTATAACAGAAAAAGAAATAACTGAGCGCGGGTGAGACAAAATTCAGAGTCTAGAAATTAAAAAATTCAGAGTCTAGAAATTTATGGTTTGCCTTGCGCAAATATTATAGTGTACATTTTTCAAACTGAACGTGTTGTTTGATGAACAGACAATTACCAATTTTTTAGGTAAAATTCTTCTCAGTCTTTTTTGGTATAGAAATTTAGGTGTGAAACAAAACCAAGTTTACCCGGTTTTGTGATTTCAATCTTTGATTTTTAAAGCTGGAACATTTGAGAAAGCGAAATTGCAGATTTTGAAGATTTTTTGCTGAAATTTGACGCTATAATTTAAAATAAAGTCAGATAAAGGCTAATGGAATTCATTCAAGATCTAACTTTAAACGCCCCAATCTAACAATGTTTATTTACTTTTAATGTTTCAGGCGTCCAATTGTATTTGGTTAACTTACATTGAAATTTGCTGAAACTTAACGAGTTACTCATATGTTACCACCGACTATGAAGAAGATTTGACTGACTTGTTTCTAAAAAATGGAAGCTCAGACAACAGCAAAGCTTAGATTTGGGAAAATTGAACAAAAATTTGTGTACAAGTCTTGAAAATAAAATTATAAAACGACAGTAAAGAAAATGGGCTGCATTATTTGAACAAGAAAATGTTTACAAGCAATTTTTAGGTATCATTTTAGATATCGATTGTAGTAATAATAGAGTTATCCGGAGTTAATGAAATTTTCTCCCGCACTTGTTGAATTTCTTCTCTTTCTCGAAGTTTTCAATACACATGGAGCTTCTTTGTTCAGCGGAGTTTTCTCAAGTTTTGGTGTTTATTCCCTTTCCTTTGTTTTTCTGTTTCCTCCGGGTGTTTCACATTTGCCATTAAAACGTTATCCAAAAGATCACTTGCACTTTGGATATCACTGGTTTGTTTGTCGCACAATTTTGAGAAAAACGACGGACTGCTCTCCAATGATGTTACATTGGGACTAGGATCTCTCTTCGGCGTTGTATATGGTGTTGGCTGATAAATTGATTTGGGTGATCGATCGTGCAAGACCTCAGAGATCAGCCAAAATATCACAAACTTCTACTACACCAATTTGATTTTCAAAGAATGGTACCAAATCGTAGAATACCTTTTTTCAGTTTCCACGTAGATCAAGAATATTGCATGAGGACAGATTCTCCGGGATTTTAGATAGAAAAGTGATGCCGAAGTAAAAATTGTGCCTCCGTGTGTGTCTATCGTTTGTTTTTCAGATAACTTGGCCATGAACCAGACAATTATTTCCGGGAGCAGGCAATGTTCGAGGGTGTTCCATTCATCTTTCTTGTTGTACTGCTTCTGCTGGACAACCACTATGAATTTCTCATGGTGTGTTTGATACACAAAAGTTTGTTCCCCGAGAATTTTTGTCTTCTGTGAGGATATAATATGACATTTTTGTTCTAGTTTTTGATGTTTTAATGCAGGCATTAACATTGTATGCAGGCATTTTGAAAACGGCTATTGTGAAGTGTTACCCTCTGACCATTATCATTAGTTGTTTGATGTGTTTGAGGTTTCTTCAAATTTTTTGTTTCAAACGGAGCCACAGTGGAGACAAATGCCGAGATTTTCGAAAAACTCAAACTATCTGTGGAATACAGCAGTTCAGCACCGCCGACAAAAAGAGAGGCAACCGCCTTTCGGAAGCACTCACCAAATTTGAGCCGTGCCATAATACCGAGCAAAAACTCAACGCCAAAACGGAACTGTTGCTTACAAATCTCTAGATAATGGTGAGTTAACATCAACTCAGCAATCGCAAACTGACTGATTATCATCTGAAACTCTAAAGAGATTTGAAAAAATTTTGCATTGTTGTCATAATGGTGCTTTTTGACAAATAATGGATTTTTTGCGAGTGACTATGGGAAATTCGATATTTAGAATGATATTTTGTGTGTTCGTTTGATTTTTAAAATTAAAAAATTTATTTTAAAAATGTTTTGAAAAAAAAATCATTTAAAACAAATCATATTAATAATGTTATAGCATCATATTAAGCCCAAACGTATCAAATCAACATCACTCATTTTTACAGTTTCTTTATCACACAAAAGGTAATGAGCAACATAAATGCGAAATAGGCAACACATAATTGAGTTTGGTTTTTGAATTGGCTGTTTTCTTAACAATCCATACACAATTTTATTATTAACAGCAGAGTAAACAAGTCTATTGTGCAAACGTTTATATAAAGTAAGGTTTTGTCCCAATGGGGTCTGCAAAAACATAATCTCCAATTTTTTCAATAAATAAGTGTCCCATGTGTTCCAATTGACTGAGAAGTTGATACATTCACTATAATGAAGCTGTTGTGAGATAGATTAACAGGCAAAACGACAGCTGCAAAGGCACCCACAATTTTGTACTTGAAAAGTTTACACACTTGAATGAGGTTGTTTTTTTCCTTTGCCTCCATCAGTTTGTCAGAATATGATTTTTTGAAACTCTTCGCGCAAAATCGATAAAAATTGTGTTGTTTTCTCACCAATAATGAAAATTTAGAGATTACTGGGCAGGGCGGCTGAAACTTATGGTCAACTGAATTTGAACAATTTGTAGGTTCAGGGTGAAGAAAATCATGAGAAGCCTGCTGAGTGCTGGTGAGATCAAAAACCTAGTATAATTGTTAGGGCATTCAGACAAACTTATTCCATGTCCATGGTCAATATAGGCTCAACCAGACATTGTTTTTAAGTTCCACCATTTTTCGTCAGTTGTATTTATGGGGCTGTCAGCAACGGGGAGTCCGATTCGATAACTACAAATCTGCTCTATATTAAAATTACAAAAGTGAAAAGTATTGAGTTGTTTGCTTTCTAAGACAGCTTCATTTGTGTTAATTTTTATGTCAAGACGTCGCATAGGCTCCCTGCTTAATAAATACTTCTGATTCCAACTTTGCAAATGTTGTACTTATAGTTTCCATTTTTCCAGGCAAGGATTGGACGCTTGGCTTGATGGTAAAGTTTTTTTCAATGGCAGAAAAGGTAGTCGTTCAATGTCATTTTTCTCACATACAAATTAGCTTCTACAGTTTTCACATTGTAACAATTTCCACAGTTTCACATACAAATTATCTTCTATAATTTTTACTTGGTAACAGTTTTCAGCGTAGTCAGAAATTATATATTACAAAATAACAAAAACAACTACTGATCGTCGAAAGGATATCCGCAGAGTGGCCCAATAAAAAAAAGTCAATTGCATGTGAAATAAAATCTACTGCTACTTTTCCAAAAACAGTTACATTAAGCAGATTTTCCAATCGAAGCTTTTCGTCTGTTAAATTCTGCTGTCGTACAAATTACCTTTGCCAGCCAAACAATTAGCATTTGCATCTTTATTGTGAGAAAACTTGGTTTCAATGAAACTTTTGTGAGCATAATTTCCATTTGCATTTAAATTTTTTAATCCGTTGGCTGACACTGTCTAGTTAGAAAAGAGTGAAAGTAAAACATTATTGCAGAAGTAAGGATTGTCTATTTTGGTTATATCAGGGGCAACTCCAGCATCTTATATCAAATCAGCTTCAGAAACTTGAACTATCCTGAATGACCCACACCTAACAGTTCTGATGATACTGATATAACAGCTAATGCACCGACAGCAATGAAAAAAAAAGTTGAAGCAAAAAAACGACGAGCACGAAAAATCTGAATAAAAGGTTCCTTTTGACAAAATGGTGGGTATGAGCGCTCGCCTGCTTACTTTAAACAATTTCAAAAACATTTCCAGTTTTTCGTCTGAAGCAAAATTATTTTCAAAGTTTGCCAGGAATTGCTTTGTATGCAGGCATTTTGAAAAAGGCTATTGTGAAGTGTTAACCTCTTACCATTATCATTAATTGTTTGATGTGTTTGACGTTTCTATGGAAATTGTGAAACAAAAAGTTTTATCCATTTCCTAGATTTTCCACAACCTTCAAAACTTTTCAAACGGGAACACAGTGGAGACCAATGGAGAGATTTTCGAAAAACTCAAACTATCTGTGGAATACAGCGGTTCAGCAACGCCGACAAAAAGAAAAGCAACCGCCATTCGGAAGCACTCACCAAATTTGAGCCATGACATAATACCGAGCAAAAACTCAACGCCAAGACGGAACTGTTGCTAACAAATCTCTAGATAATGCTGAGATAACATCAACTCAGCAATCGCAAACTGACTGATTATCATCTGAAACTCTAAAGAGATTTGAAAAAATTGTGCATTCTTTTCATAATGGTGCTTTTTGACAAATAATGGATTTTTTGCGAGTGACTATGGGAAATTCGATATTGACAATGATATTTTGTGTGTTCGTTTAATTTTTAAATTAAAAAAAATTATTTCAAAGAAGTTTTGAAAAAAATTGTTTCATCAAATCATATTAGTAGTGTTAGAGCATCATTTGAAGCGCAAAACGTATCAAATCAACATCAATTATCATTGCAATTTCTTTACCACAAAAAAGGTAATGAGCAATATAAACGCAAAAAAAGCCTGACTTATTTGAGTTTGGTTTTTGAATTGGCTGGCCTCTTAGCAATTCATACCCAGTTTTAATATTAGAAACAGAGAAATTAAGTTTATTGTGCAAATGTTTATATGAAGTTAGATTTTGTCCCAGAGTGTCTGCAAAAACGTAATTTCTTTTTTTCCGACAAATAATTGTCCAATGGGTTCCAATCGACTGAGAAGTTGATTAATTCACTATAATGAAGCTGTTGTGACATAGATTAACAGGCAAGTTGTCCGCTACGAAGACACGCACAATTTTGTACTCGAAAAACTTACATCCTTGAAAAAGGTTGTTTATTTCCTTTTAATACCTCAGTTTGTCAGAATGATTTTTTGAAACTCTTCGGGCAGAATTGATAAAAATTACGTTGTTTCCTCGCCAATAATGAAAATTTCGAGATTACTGGGCAGGGCGGCTGAAACTTAAGGTCAACTGAAATTGAAAAAATTGTAAGTTCAGTGTGAAAAAAATCATGAGAAGCCTGCTGAGTGCTGGTGTGACCAAATCCATAGTAAAATGGTTACGGTATTCAGACAAACTCATGTCCATTGTCAAGGTAAGCTAAATCAGACATTATTTTGAAGTTCAAGCGCTTTACGTCAGTTTTATTTATGGGGCTGTCAGCAACGGGAAGTGCGTTTCGATAACTGCAATTCTGCTCCAAATTAAACTTACAAAAAGGAAAAAGATTAAGTTGTTTGCTTCCTAGGACAGCTTCATTTGTGTTAGGACAGATGGCAAGACGTCGAAAAGGTTCCCTGCTAAAAACAAATTCCTGATTCCAACTTTGCAAATGTTTTACTTATAGTTTCCATTTTTCCAAGTCAGGATTGGACGCCGGACTTGGTAGTAATGTTTTTTCAATGGCAGAAACGCTCATCATTCAATGTCATCTTTCTCACATACAAATTAGCTTCTCTAATTTTCACTTTGTAACAGTTTCCACCATCGTCAGAAATCTATTACAAAATAACAACAACATCTATTGACCGTCGATTAGAAATTCGCAGAGCGGCCCAACAGAAAAGATGTCAACTGCATATAAAATAAAATCTACAGTTAATTTTACATAAAAATTACATTCAGCAGATTGTCTAACCGAAGTTTTTCGTCTGTTAACTTCAGCAGTTGCTTTTACTCTGGGATTATTCCCGTACGAACAGCATTGGCTAGCCAAACAATTAGCATTTGCATCTTGATAAAACTTGTTTTCAATAAATTTTTTGTGAGCATAATTTCCATTTGCATTTAAATTTTTTAATCCGTTGGCTGATACTGTCTAGTTAGAAAAGAGTGAAAATAAAACATTATTGCAGAAGTAAGGAGTGTCTATTTTGGTTATATCTGGTGCAACTCATGCATCTTATATCAAATCAGCTTCAGAAACCTGAACTATCCTGAATGACCCACCCCTAAAAGTTCTAATGATACTGATATAACAGCTAATGCACCGACAGCAATGAAAAAACAGTTGAAGCAAAAAAACGACGAGCACGAAAAATCTGAATAAAAGGGTCCTTTTGACAAAATGGTGGGTATGAGCGCTCAACTGCTTACTTTGAACAATTTCAAAAACATTTCCAGTTTTTCGTCTGAAGCAAAATCATTTTCAAAGTTTGCCAGTAATTGCAATGTATGCAGGCATTTTGAAAACGGCTATTGTGAAGTGTTACCCTCTTACCATTATCATTAATTGTTTGATGTGTTTGACGTTTCTATGGAAATTTTAAAACAAAAAGTTTTATCCATTTCCTAGATTTTCCACAACCTTCAAATTTCTTCAAACGGGACCACAGTGGAGACAATTGAAAAGGTTTTCGAAAAACTCAAACTATCTGTGGAATACAGCGGTTCAGCACCGCCGAGAAAAAGAAGAGCAGCCGCCATTCGAAAGCGCTCGCCAAATTTGAGCTATGCCGTGAACCTGAGCAAAAATCAATGCCAAAGCGGAACTGTTGCTTACAAATCTCTAGATAATGCTGAGAAATCATCAAATCACCAATCGCAAACTGACTGATTATCATCTGATTTTCTAAAAGTTTTGAAAGCACTTTGCATCGTCCTCATACTGGCGTTTTTTTTGCCAAATAATGCAAATAATGGATATTTTGTGAGTGGCTATGGGAAAGTTCAAGCGCTTTACGTCAGTTTTATTTATGGGGCTGTCAGCAACGGGAAGTGCGTTTCGATAACTGCAATTCTGCTCCAAATTAAACTTACAAAAAGGAAAAAGATTAAGTTGTTTGCTTCCTAGGACAGCTTCATTTGTGTTAGGACAGATGGCAAGACGTCGAAAAGGTTCCCTGCTAAAAACAAATTCCTGATTCCAACTTTGCAAATGTTTTACTTATAGTTTCCATTTTTCCAAGTCAGGATTGGACGCTGGACTTGGTAGTAATGTTTTTTCAATGGCAGAAACGCTCTTCATTCAATGTCATCTTTCTCACATACAAATTAGCTTCTCTAATTTTCACTTTGTAACAGTTTCCACCAGATAGGTTGTCAGCTGCGAAGACACCCACAAACTTGTACTTGAAGAGTTTACATCCTTGAGAGAGGTTGTTTATTTCTTTTTCATCCATCAGTTTGTCAGAAAATGATTTTTTGAAACTCTCCGGGCAGAATCGATAAAAAAAATGTGTTGCTTTCTCACTAATAATGAAAACTTCGAGAATACTGTGCAAGGCGGCTGAAAAGTTAAGTTCAACTGAAATTGAACAATTTTTAAGTTCAGGGTGAGGAAGATAAGCCTCCTGAGAGCTGGTGAGATCAAAAACATAGAATAATTGTTAGGGTATTCAGACAAACTTATTCCAAGTCCATTGTCAATATAGGATAAATCAGACATTGTTTTGAAGTTCAAGAGTTTTACGTCGGTTGTATTTATGGGGCTGTCACTAACAAGGAGTCCGTTTTGATAACTACAAATCTGCTCCAAGTTAAAATTACAAAAGTGAAAAGGATTGAGTTGTTTGCTTCCTAAGACAGATTCATTTGTGTTAAGATAGACGGAAAGAATAGGCGTCGAATAGGCACCTTGCTAAATACATGTTCCTGATTTCAAATTTGCCAATGTTTTACTTATAGTTTGCGTTTTCCAAGTAAGGATTGGGCGCTGGACTTGATAGTAAAGTTTTTTCAATGGCAAAAACGATTGTCGTTAAATGTCAATTTTCTCACATACAAATTAGCTTCCTTTAATTTCACTTTTTAACAGTTTCACCATAGTCAGAAATTTTCTATTACTAAATAACAAAATATCTATTGATCGTCAAAAGGAAATCCGCAGAGTGGCCCAACAGAAAAGATGTCAATTGCATGTAAAAGAAAATCTACTGCTAATTTTCATAAAAATTATATTCAGCAGATTATATCCAACCGAAGCTTTTCGTCTGTTAGCTTCAGCTGATGATTGTGCTCTAGGATTATTCTCGTAAGAATAACGTTGGCAAGCTAACCAATTAGCATTTGCATCTTTATTGTGAGAAAACTTGGTTTCAATGAAACTTTTGTGAGCATAATTTCCATTTGCATTTAAGTTTTTCAATCCGTTGGCTGATACTGTCTAATCAGAAAAGAGTGAATGTAAAACCTTATTGCAGAAGGAAGGAGTGTCCAGTTTGGTTACATCTGCTGCAGCTCCAGCATCATAATTCAAATGAGCTTAACAAGCCTGAACTATATTGCAATTGAACTCTAGTAAATTTTTTTGCAGATCAATAAAACTATTTGCGTCCCCAGTAACCTCGAACTCAAGCTTGGGTCCGTTCGGACTGTACACTGGCCCTACTTTTAGGCAAAAGCTACCATCAAAAATATAACCAAGGAACTATGTGTAGCCTCTGTTGATAACATATTACCAATCATATTTAACAAAAATCCGACCTACTTCTTTTTCGCTGTTTTTGTTCTGAAATTACCACTTTTCTGTTTTTGATACCGTCTCTTGGTTTTGAACCTGAACGTTTAGATCGTCTACGATTCATTCGTTCTTGTCTCATTCGTCCTGCCAATGGACCTCCTGTCTGCTTATTCACTGTATTTGTTAGCATGTTTTTATCACTTGCTTTGGCGGTTTTGTTTTTACTGACAACGTCCATGAACTCTGGTACGCTCTGTTACAGAAGTCCTTTGAAAAAAATTTTTTGTAGCAAAATTGAGAAATCTTTTTTTTGTGTGTTGGTTCAAGTTTGCAGAAGCTATCGTTTTTCAACCATTGTTCTGAATAAATGAAGTTTTTCTACGCATAATTTCCATTAGCATTTGAAATTTTTTATCTGTTGGCTGATACTGTACAGTCAGAAAAGAGTGAATGTAAAACATAATTGCAGAAGTAAGTATTGTCTATTTTGGTTACATCTGCTGCAGCTCTAGCATCATAACTCGAATCAGCTTAAGAAGTCTGAACTATATTGCATTTGAATTCTAGTAAAATTTTTTGCAGATCAATAAAACTATTTGCGTCCCTAGCAACTTCATAATCAAGCTTGGGTCCGCTAGGAGTGTAAACTGGCCATACTTTTTTGCAAAAGCGAGCATCAAAAGTTACAAGAAGCGCTGGCTTTTCAAACATAACCAAGGATCTATGTAAAGCCTCTGTTAATAACATATTACCGATCATATTCAACTTTGGCGAAAAAATCCGATCTACTTCTTTTTCGCTGTTTGTTTCGGAAAATACCACTTTTCTGTTTTTGATACCGTTTGTTGGTTTTGAACCTGAACGTTTAGATTGTCTACGATTCATTCGTTTTTGTCTCATTCGCATTGCCAATGAGCCTCCTGTCTGCTTTTTGACAGGATTTGATATCGTGTTTTTTAGCACTTGCTTTAGCGGTTTGTTTTTACTGACAAAGTCCATTAACTCTCGTATGCTCTGTTATAGAAGTCCTTTTCGAACACCTTTAGCTGTTGGTTTAAAAAAATTCCTTGCAGGAGTCAGACTGCTTCTTTCAATAGCCTTTTTTACAGCTACAACGCCGCTGCCTCTTTGCCTATAATGACCGAGAAATAAGGCAATGCAGATTTTTGGTTGGAGTATTATGATTCCATTGCTTTTACTCGCCAAATCTCTTCAAATCTAACGTCAGAATGACTGAATTTTGCTCACTGAATAGGGGACTGATTAACCTGTTTCGTTGCGTAGTTCTATAGAAATGGACCAAATCGTATTTGAAAGAAGTTTTTTGTAGTCCAAATTTGAAAAACTTGTTCTATGAGTTAGTTCAAGCTCGCAGACGCTAGCTTGAACTAGTTTTTCAAGTATTCTTCTGAATCAATGACTCGTAATAAAAGCACTTTGGCATTATCAACGTACTGATACTCAATAATGTTTGTATAAATAATTAACAAATGTTTCCCGGCGCAAAGATTAGCTGGAAAGTCACCCATAAAAAACTTGGTATCATCATTTTGCATCAGTTTGTTTGCAATTGTGTCAATTTGGTCCCTGTCCGATGGGGACGCCCTTGAAACCAATAATGCTTGGAATTTCATCGCTTCGAAACGGAAATCCCTCATAATTTCAATTTTACCGGAACTTTCAATTTGCCTTAATGAAAATTTTGGTAAACCAACAGTTCATTTAATGGTAGCTAACAACTGTTGCACAGTATCAAAAGTTCTTGGCATGAAATCTAGTTGCTCAACGTTGTATGAACGTGATATGACATCGGCTCCAGATTCCATTGGTGATCTTCTAAGCCACTTAAACTGTAAGAAGGTAGGATCTCATATGTGATGTTTTCTTTTTTGGTTGGAAAAATACTTTCAATTAAAGCTACTCTCCAGTTTCCCGACAGATGTATTTTATCATTTAAAAAAATCCTGAATAAAGCCAACGTGTTTTGATTGAACATCTTCATCGATGCGGAGGAGAACACATGAACCGGAAATTCATCTTCAAAAACTTTAACTGCAATTTTGCAGTGGAGATCCTCATACTAATTGAAATTCGGTTTGATAGATCATATACCCTGATAAATTTCCTTATCGGTATCAATAAGAAAACACGTTGGAGGGTTCAATAGTGTAATTACTGAAATTTCAAAAATCTCGTCATTAGTAAGACTATTTGGAACCCTTCCCAAACGTCTCCTTTTTTTCAGTATTCGTACAAAATCACCAACAAAAAATTTTGGTTTTTGAGTAAAACTTTTATCCGAATCAACGATACAAACCGCGGAACGTCATTTTTGTGACTCTGTTTGGAGCAAGTTTGGTTGTTCAATTAATTCTAGAACTGATAATTTTAACAAACGAATCTAGTTTATCTAGAAATGAATAGGTCCTATATTCTTCCGAGTATATGTATGTTAAATTTTCTAGGGAATGTATACTTCTTTCAGCAAAAACTAAATGTACTGAAGAGGGACTTTTTCTCACAGAACGTACTGTTTAAATGAATTAAGCATTTTTGTCAAAGGACTTTGAAAGCACCGAGGAACTTCGGGCCATTATCAACCCAAACTTTTTTAGGTTGCATATGTTTGATCATCTTTTGGAAAGCCTCTGCAAATTTTGTTGAATATTTTGTTGTCAGGTGGTTCGACCCTGAGGTATCTTGACAGACAGTCAACTGCAAAAAGAAGGCAGTCTACACCATGATCAATTTTTTCCAAGATAATTCCAGCTCTTTTTGTTTTGTTTTCATCCAATAACTTCAGTTCTCGCATTACAAATTTAAATGCTGAATCTTTCCGTTTTATTACCACGGGTTCTTTATCACAGTGAACACTAACAATTGTTTCTGATTTTAAGATGTCTGGGTCAAATGTTGGGTCACCACTTGTTGACTGGATCAACGATACTCTCTGTTCTCGTGATCAATCTATCAGTGCTTTTGTCAGCGTCTTGTGATTCATTTAACTGATTTGCCCGAAACTTGGATTACACTTTTGTAGGAGTGATAACTGATTGGCTTACTGTTGATATAATAAATTACCAAAAACTTCTTTGTTGGTTGCATTTTTTGAAGTAAACATTTTTGTGGGGGATCGAAACAAATTCTTGTGCATACATTAATTGTTTTTTAAGTAAAGCACGAGAACCGTAATGCTTGATCAGTTCTGATTTTTGCGCCAAAATATATCGTTTTTCTGACTTGTTTTCTTTGATAATAACTGCTGAAATGAATCCTCCTGGTTTTCGAGTAACTGCTTGTTGACTGGAGTATTGCCATTGAATACATTGAGCAAACACTCTCACTAAAAGTTTAAAAACTATCTTGTGTTTCTTTGAGGAATGTTCTCTGAAACAGCTCGAACATTTGCTTTAGCATAAATAACTCTCTCTCTCTCTCTCTCTCTCTCTCTCTCTCTCTCCCTCTCTCTCTCCCTCTCTCTCTCTCTCTCTCTCTCTCTCTCTCTCTCTCTCGTCTCTCTCTCTCTCTCTCTCTCTCTCTCTCTTTCTCTCTCTCTCTCTCTCTCTCTCTCTCTCTCTCTGTCAACTGTCAAGTTAGTGTTAACCGCATTGAAGGAAGGTACACAAAAATTGTACAATATTTGAACAATAACGCAAGGATTCTTACGTTTTTGGATCCAAGACGATGAGCAATTGTCCAAAAGGTGATTTTGTTGCTAATTCGTAGCCTTCTTTCAAACAGCTTGTGTTGTTTAATTTTTTGCCAATTTAGGTGATCCGCTTTATGTCTCTAGGTGATTTGAAGAAAATGATGTGGGTTGCGTTCAGATCAATAGTTCATGACCATTTACTCTGTTGGAGTGAGTTATGCATAACGTAAATGACGCTAATTTTTCTATGATGTCCAGCAAATTCAAGTTTTAAAAAGTATTTGTCATTGAAAATTTTCCAGCAAGAACATTCGAAAACAAGCAGACATTTTTCCAGTTGTGAAATGAAATTAAATCCAGAAAAAAATCACAAGTTACGCTCTATAGAGCTGACGCTTGGTTGCTCATGTTGATCGAAGTAATGAAAGTAGTTAGATGTTGGGTAAACAGTGTTTTTCAGTGACATTTGGAATATGAGCTCAGCTTTACCACAGCATGACGGGCAACAAACAGTCATATTTTATCGCTTGTTGAACCTATCTTGTTCATAGCTTCGGATTAGGAAGCGCGCAGTCAACTGTTAATGAAAACTTTGAAAAATAAAATGTTGACTCTTCACAACCAAGATGAAAGAACACAAGCTCAAATAAAACCCAATGAATAATAATTTTATTACAATTTGAGTAAAATAGGCAACTTCCCTTCGTGGTAGTCTAGAATTACAAAGCTGCGAGGACAGTCGCTCATAATTTTCTTGAACGAAAACTGAGTCATTCAAATGTACTCCACCAGCGAAATCTATCTCATCTTCTTTATGACTCATTTGAAAAGACGTTTTTATCAAAAAGGAGTTAAAACTTCAATTTTTGTGTTAGCTCATTATTTTGTTAGTAACTCTTTCAACAAAAAAACTATTATGTAGTATATCTATAGTCTTTGTCTTCTATCTTGTAAGTCACTTTTTAGTTCGCTTGCATGCCATACTTCTTTGCATAGTAGACAAATGACTCCCCGTTTCCTCTGGTGACTACCTGTTTGATTTCATCAGGGAGACTTTTGTCGTCCAGGGTCATTTGAACCATTGCTGGCGAATTGTGAATAGGTAAAGGGGTTAATTTTATTCTTTTCATTTTCTTTTGTAAAGACATGGTACATCTGAAAATATTCCAGCAGTGAAAGATATTTTTGCGGCGTATCCACCTCGGTTACGTTGCAGAGAAATTGCTGTTTTCTCAGAAATGATTGCCTCCGTGATTCTATTTTCTCTTCTTTGATCAATGATAAAGTTAATTTTAATTCGTTGTGTAATTGCATACTGTCAAACTTAGAGATAAATTCAGGTTATGCCCAAATAAGCTGAATTTTGGTTGATCATGTTGATAGACGTAATAAAATGAGTTACATTTCGGTAAAATGTGTTTCTCAATAACATTTGCAAAATGAGCTCAGTTCTACCACAGCATGACGGGTAAAAAACAGCCATGAATAGTCTATCGGTTGTTGATATTATCCCGTTTATAGCTTCGAATTAGGACGCACGTAGCCAATTGTGCATGGAAGCAATGAACACCAAAATGCTGACTCTTCACAATCAAGATGAAAGAACAAAAGTTTGATCAAAGAAAACCCAATTAGAATCAATACTATTACAGTTTGAGTGAAAAACACAACTTCCGATCGTTGTAGTCTAGAATCAAAAAATCTTCCAGGACAGTCGCCAATGATTTTCTTGATCAAAAACTAAGTCATTCAAACCTACTTCACCAGCGGAATCTATCTCATCTTTTTTATGACTCATTTGAAAAGAAGTTTTTTTACCAAGAAAGAATAAAAACTTCACTTTTTGTGTCAGCTCATTATTTTGTTAGAAACTGATTCATCCACAAAAAATAATTATTTAGTACATCTCTAGACTTTGTCTTCCATCTTTTAAGTCACTTTTTAGTTTGCTTGCATGCCATAATCCTTTGCATAATAGACAAATTACTCCACGTTTCCTTTGCGGACTACCTGTTTGATTTTATCAGGGAGCTTTTCGTCATTGAAGGTCACTTGAACCGGTTCTGGCGACTTGTGATAAGGTAAAGGGGTTAGTTTCAGCCTTTTCATTTCCTCTTGTAAAGAAATGGTACATCTAAAAATTTTCCAGCAAAGAAAGGTTTCTCTTCAGCGTCTCCACATTGGTTATGTCGGAAAGAGTTTGCTTTTTTCTATTTTCTCTTCTTTGACCAATGATAAAGTGAGCTGATTCTAATTCCTTATGCAACTGCATAATGTCAAACTTGCAGATAAATTTACTTAAAGAACTGAGGAGCTACCTTCTCCACTCGACGGCTCATTGGTGGGCAGTGTTAGCCAATAGAAATACAACTGTGCTTTTCTGTTAGCACAATGTTTTTCTTTCGTTTCTTGGGTAAAATGAACGAGTGCAAAGCACAGGCAAAATGTTCAATCATATGAAAGGTTTCTTTGGGACATAAGAGAGTGTCCAAATCTACTACTTCCTTCTGCAATAGGATTTGCAGTGATTCCGATTTCTCTTTTCTTTTTGCAACATACACCGCGCAAGAATATGCTAACCAACTCATGAGTTTTGCTCTCACTAGCGGAAAGGTTTTTTGTGTGGAACTAGTGGTAGATTTAAGATTGTGTCAGAATAGTTATTTGAGCAAACCGATAACTCTTTAATTATAAAATTGGAGATTTTGTCACGAAAACCTTCAAAATCTCAGACAACAACTGCGGATTTCAACCGTCCGGCAAACTAAACAAGTTCCTTTTAAACGTTTTCACAAACGAACAAAATGTTATACCAGTCAGATCACAGTAGTAATAGGGTGAGCAAGTCTCCCGGGGGGTGTAGACCCCATGTATAAAGATAGGGTATAGGAGTAATTTTTCTGAGCGGGTCTACAGTAATGTATTAAGATTGGGGATAAATCTAGGGGCGCCTACATGTGTTCCAGAGTGTGAGTAGTAAGGCAGGAGCAGATCAGGGTGATTTTCCGGAGCCACTTGTCACGTGATTTTAGAGGTCATTTAGGGATTAGCGGTGAATTATACATGCAGCGCGCAAGGGAATTGTGCAGGCGGGCAAATGAACAGTCAGGGCGCACGGGAATTGTACAGGCAGCGCGCATTAACGGATAATTCCCCTCGCAGTAAATTTCAACATTTTTGTCGGTTTAGCCGCCGCAATGTATTAAGATTAGGTATAGCCGCCGCAATGTTTTAAGGTAAGGTATAGCCGCCGCAATGTATTAAGATTAGGTATAGCCGCCGCAATGTATTAAGATTAGGTACAGCCGCAGCAATGTATTAGGATTAGGTATAGCCGCCGCAATGTATTAAGATTAGGCATAGCCGCCGCAATGTATTAACATTAGGTCTAGCCGCCGCAATGTATTAAGATTAGGTACAGCCGCCGCAATGTATTAAGATTAGGTATAGCCGCCGCAATGAATTAAGATTAGGTATAGCCGCCGCAATGTATTAAGATTATGTATAGCCGCCGCAATGTATTAAGGTTAGGTATAGCCGCCGCAATGTATTAGGACTAGGTATAGCCGCCGCAATGTATTAAGATTAGGTATAGCCGCCGCAATGTATTAAGATTAGGTAAAGCCAGCGCAATGTATTAAGATTAGTTATAACCACTAAAAATTGAGAAAATTGAAAACTTTTAAAAGAATGAGTTATGAAGGTACAAAAAGTCAGACACAGTATTAATCAAGTACATCATAAGTAATTTTAAACTTAACAGAGAGCGCTCACAATATGAAAATTAATTAAATAGTTTACAAGTTCAGGGGTACAGTATGAATTCCATCAGATAACACTTTTCGTTTAGGATAAAAATAAGAGAGTCCTTTCCTTGTTTGTTCATAGGTAGCAACGCAGCGGTTGAGTGTCCGAAATCCTCTATTTGTAGATGTTAAATTGATTATTTCTTCCATCACTCGCCGAAATTTTTCCAATGGTCCATCTCCGGTCTCTTCCAATGTTCGTTTTTTTTAGTCCTTTGCTGCTGAATTTGTACTTATCCGATTTGGCATCGTAGCAACAATAAGTTTTGCTACAGAGACAAATCATTTCAGTACATATAAATTCTTCCTTGAACAGACCGGGTTCACGCTTATCGTGCTTTTTATGTTTATCACAACAAGTTCTAGGGAAGAAATTTTGTACAGCAACAGCTTTGAAAAAATCATCACAATCGTGGTCCCTCAGTGCTTCCCACTCTGCTTTTTTAGATGGACGAATGCAATCGTACAACTTATCGTGTGCTAAAGCTAAGTATAAGGAGTCAGTGTCCATTTCTAACTCTTCGAATGTGTCGACATAGCAAAATTTATCAAAAAAATTGTAATAAAGCTCCAACATACGTAATTTTGCGTACTGAAGTATAAAAGAGCCGACTATTATCGGTTCACGGTGCCCAATTTTTAATTTTACAAGTTCAACTTCGTATAGTTCTTTCGACACACTGTTAAGTCTCTTAAACAGTTTCCCGTTAATAGCTCTGTGTGTCTTTTCATCGTTCAGGTATTTTGTCTCTGTATGTCTGCTTCTGTCCATGATTTGGTAACCATAGGAACTTTTCCCTAACAATTTTATTGTTTCTGCTACAACGCTTGATTCAGGATTTTCATCTCCAACTCTTCTAGCATCAACAACTGATTGAGCAAAATTGTTGAAGCATTTTTTGGGTGTGTACTGAACGAAGCGATAAATTTCGGTGCATTTCAGCCCAAGACTAAGGGAAAAGTTGAGTTAAGGTGTTATGACTGTTCCATTCTCCAACTTGAAGCTTTAAATCAACATCCGTTGCGGTTGCTTGAGTAAATCGTTATCAATTGCATAATCCCTCATATAATCACCAATATCTGCTCAACTAATATTAAATTCTTTAAGATTGGGTGAAAGTTCGAGAACTTGTATTTCAACCCATCTGGCACTTCGAGATCACACTGAACGTAACCAAACAGTTTCTCTTCTCTAATCTTAGCAAGTAGAAAATCTTGAGTCAGAGGTAGCTTGAATGGGAAATTGTTTCTCACGGGAATTTTTACAGATTCATCATCTTTGAGAGATTCCCACCAGTTACATTCCCATATCTCAACAACTTTATATCCTTTGTTTCGCAAATAGTCTCGTCCTAGTTCATCGTATTCCCTTTTCTTGAGTCCTCTCTGAGTCTCTTCCTCTGACATACTTGCTCTTGCTTCCTGACATGCACAAAAGTGAAAGTAACAACCCATTGCTTTAAAAATAGTTTTACAGTGAGCACAAAATCCGTCTACATTAAAAAAATCAATCTTTTTCTGAGTTCCAGTTGTGTAGTAGCTTTCAATAGTGCAGTTAGGATGCTGAGATTGTAGAAACGACATAACCATGTTCTCAAATTTCCTCGATTTTTTTTGCCTAGCTTATACTTCTGAGAGTCTGAATCAAACTCCCATCTAGTGTAAAGCCCACTGGGCATTTCTTGACACATTGAGAAGGGGTAAAGTTGACTGGCGTCTATACGCACAATTGATTTGCAAATGTTTTCTGTGTTTCGAATATATGTTTGATCCACAACCGCTTTTCTAGTAAACACAATAGAGGGACCACCGGTCATATCTTCGCGTATTTTATCATGTATATCTTTGTCTGCTTCAACGAAAAGATAGAATTTGTTATCAGTTGATTTGTGTAGACAAATATTTGTTAAATTAGGTAGTGTGCAACCCAGTTTCAAAATATCAATTCCTTTGTTATGATAGAATTCCATCATTTTGTGCATCGCTTCTAGTGTCGGGACAACATCCTTGTTATTATACCACCTGACAAAGTCTTGAAAACTTGTCATTTGTTCGTGCTCCCACACAGTTTCCAAGTAATTGTAGTCGTCAAATCCCGAGGGGGGCACTACCTTCAACCTAAGTTTTTTCAGAGCCTCCTGTTGGGAAAGTCCACTATTCAACAATTTTGTGAAATCCGTAAATTTCTTCTCCAAGGGATTGTGATCTCTCAACTTACTAAAGAAACATTCGTAAGGGGGAAGGAAAGTTACATTCCAATTGTTTGGTGAGTCGAACCATTCATAAAGGAAAAATCCTTTGGTCTCATTTGTCTTGTAAGCTTTGAGGAACGAATCTAGTGATGTTGCTCTAACAAGAAAATTAAGAATATCGAGAAACTGAACATCACTAAATTTAAAGGATACAAAATGATTAGCTTTTTTTAATAACCGTTGGTTGAATATCGCGCTCGTGAATAAGGTAGTGTAGTAAATAAGACTTGATAAGATTCAGATCATATTTCCCGCTGTTGAATCCAAATACAGGTAAAGTGCTGACATAACGTTCAAAATGTTGTTGTAGTTCGAGAAGTTGATTTTTCTGAATTTGGAGGAATTGAGTCGACATATCAATTTCCTTTTCTTCGATATATTCAAATTGGAGTACTCTCATCTTTCCTTCCATTTAGCTTCTCGAAAATAGAACTTACTCTGGTTTCAATTGCATTTTCAATTGAAGAAAATTTTTGCAACAATTCTGCTTTACTTCTGCTATCTAGTTCTTCTTATGCTTCAACAAAAGATACAATCAGAGTCTTGGGGTCTTTGTTGCAAAGAAAAATAGGTTTTTTAATAAATTTGAGGAAATTGACACAGAGATTGGTTCATGTTTTCCTATCCAAGTAGTTGTATTGGTATCTTTTAGTTCATTAGATGGAACGCAGATTGATTCGAAGTCAAATACAGCCAAGTTTTTGAACAGTTTTTGTTCTTCCTCATATCCAATTCTAAAACCGTCAAGTTTATCGAACAAAGTTTCTCTCAAAGGGTAAACACTCTTCGGATAAATGTGCTGAAATTATATCTGAATTACTTTTCTAACACTGAACAATGTACATTTCAGTATTAATTGCCGTGTGATTTTGTAACGTTTTTGTCTTCTCTACAATAATTTTTTCATTTTAAAAGTCTTTGATCTGAGAATGAGTTGGGATATTGGTTGCTCAAGAAACATTTTTTTGAGTCTCAGAGATAAGTCAAAGGTTTTTCACGTTAGACTTCATTACGAAATTAAAAGATATTCCTATACTGTTCTTGAAGCTCAAAATTTTCCCAAATTAGAAAATTTGGACTTAGAGTCCCAAATTTCAGAATTTAAGTGGGTTATTCACAACGGATTACGCAGAACAAGTCTTGTATAACGTTCAGATAAACAACAAGTTACCAATTCACAACATCGTTGGAACGGATATCAGTGGAATTTTCTGACAAATATTGAATTAAAAAAAGAAGAGTACGAGAACTTACTAGAGCATCTCCCTACACTTTTATCTTATATTGAAAAGTTTAAGAAAACTTGCATTGACATGAATGAAGGAACGCAAAGTTGATGGACATTGTCATTCTTGTCAACATATTCAATTGTTACGGAAGCATCCTTTCAATGTTTCACGAAAATGAAAAACGCAAAAACTGTTTTTTAGCGGCCTGTAAAATTTGGGACGAGATTATAAATTTGGAGGAAATTAACCAAAAATTTCCTCGTGGAGGACTTATTGGTTATGGAAATTCCTTTTTTGATTTTTTCTTTGCTAGATTGAAAGTTTTTCGATTACATGCTATACTACACGATTCTGCTGGAGCGGTTAAAGCAACTACAAACAAGGGACCAGGATACTGTGACATGTTACCAAATTTTCCAAGCTCATGTTTCTTGGGACGTTTAACTGGGTTAATCTTTTGTGTTTTTGTTAAATTTTATCATCCTCAAATTTTTATAATGCTAGACTGCTAATCATTTTTGTAATAATCCAACCTAGAAAAAAGAATGTCTCTCGTTGTACTTGATATTGAATGCTTGGAGGGCAAAATTGTCAAGGAGTTGGGTGTTTTCAAGGATGGAATTGTATTGGGATACCTTTTCCTCACACCCAAAGACTATAAACCTACTTTTCAAGCAAAGTGGAACACTAAAAATTTTCATGGAATTAATTGAAACAATGGAAAACTGGAATACACCGAGTTGTCATCAATCATTCACCAACATTGTCCACCTACAACAGAGTACTTTGCAAAAGGGTTAGAGAAGTGTAATCTTCTCTCAAGTTACTTGTGTAAAGATGTGGAGAATCCAGATGATCTTGGTTGTCCAAAAGTTGCCAAGCTTCTCAATAACTCGGATATTGACTGGGATTGTAGCAATTATCCGTATCGACACAAAAAAAACATATCACTGTGCAGAGAGGAAAGCTTATGCTTACGGAACTTGGACTCTAGTTTTTTTTGATAACGTATAATATTTGTAATTTCTATTTGTAATTTCTATTTGTATTTGTGATCGTTTTGTAATTTTTTATTTTTATTTTACTACTTTTGAAATCAGAGAGAAATCGCATTCCCAATTCAAAAAATTTATTTTCCTTTAAAAATAGGGTTTAAATGACCGAGCATACCGATAACGGTTTAAATTTAGGTAAATTTGTTTTTGATGATAATAACCAGGAACGACAATCGAGGAAACATTTTGAACAGATTTGTAGTAGGTCTCTGGTGGTTTTTTTGTCCCAATTTTTTGTTATTTTGTTAATATTAGCGTGCTGTGTAGTAAGAATAACTCTTGCCGAAACCTGTGAAGAAACAACAGTTTGGATTGCTATCTTATCTAGTACAGTGTGTTATATTTTACCTTCTCCTAAACTATGAACAAAATAATTTCTACTAAGGAACACATTTTTATTTCATTGGTGGGACCAAGCGGGTCTGGAAAATCTCATCTCATCCATGATTTTTTAATTATTAGAATTTTTCAACCCGATTTTGATAAAATTTACTATTTTTATCAACATTATCAATCACTTTACGGACTAATGTCCAAAAATATTAAAAACATTCATTTTATTCAAAGAGTTGACTTTGAGTTCACTCAGAGTCTACCCAATAATGGAACAAAGTATTTGCTGATTTTTGATGATTCTTGTGAGGAAATCTCAAGCTCGAAAAAATTTGCCAAAATCGCGACAGCTGGAAGACACAAAGGACTTAGTACAATATATATAAAGCATAATCTTTTTCATCAGAGTAGGTTGGGTAGAGATATTGAGTTACAAAATACTCATATGGTTTTATTCAAGTCTCCTAGAGATGCTCTCCAGATTAACACTCTTAGTCAACAGCTCGGGTTAGGATCACAACTAAAAGATTGGTATACAAAAGCTACTTCAATCCCGTATGGTCATTTACTCATTGATCTGACTCCAAAAACAGTCGACTCTCTCATATTTTGCACAAACAGTGGTTCTATTCCCAATATTTTTTTTCTCTCTAAAAGGAAACAAGAGATTTCTTTTTTGAACGATGAACACACATCCCTCTACGCTGATAACGTTTCAAACGTATTCCCAGAACTTCAAGAAAACGTTCCTAAGAAATTGTCCAAAAGATTTCATTCAGTTTCTAAACAAATGCATAGTAAACCTTCTCGGGGGACAACTACAGGAAATACAAAAACAAGAAGTAATAAAGTACAGAGACGAAATTCATCAACTCGTGCTAAAAACAACCGGAATAAATAAAAGAAGAGCAATAGAGCAATTTTAAGTTCACCAAAAAGGAATAGAACTCATATCAATTTTGACACCATCTATCATTCATCGATTGTCTTGAAATGGAACAGTTTGTTTTGATTCCTCAACACCTTTACGAACAAAAATTCAAATTAGAAGTTAAAAAGTTGGACACTTTTGAGCAGAAACCAGTTTCCGTCCCAACACATTTCAAACCTAATTACAAGGAAATCAGCAACAAAACCAGATCTTTAAAGAACGAATCAATTGCAGATCAAATTTTGAATTCACCGCGAGTCAAGCTATCTCTCAGCGACACAATTTTATTAGATGGAAGAGATACAGAAGTAACTTTCGCAGATTTTATTTTTGCATTAAAAAGAAAGAACGTTGATTTTGCCGACATTTTTTACACAATACTTGATGCTACCGGAATAAATCCGCAAAAAGTATTAAACAAAGATGCCAAAAGCAAAGACAGAGGGAGCTGGATTCCTTTCAAAATCTGAAAAAGCCAAGCTACAAAGGCTGTATAGAGATGGAAAAGCCGCATATGTATCAATTAAAAATCTACAAAAGGCAAGTGGGTTATCCAAAAAGAAAGTTGCTGACTTTCTACACAGTAAAGACCCCTACACAAAGTATCGACATTCAACACGACATCACAAAAGATTACCAGCATTTGCTAAGCGAATCAATGAGATCTGGTGTCTCGATCTAGCTTTTTTGGATAAATTATCGGATACTAATAATAGAGTGAAGTATTTATTAGTATGTGTTGACGTCTTTTCTCGCTTTGTTCGTGCGCAACCAATGAAGTCAAAGTACTCTACCGATGCAGTTGTAGCTTTCAAAAAAATGTTGCGTAAAAAGAGTATGCCAGCGAAAGTATGGGTTGATCAGGGAACAGAGTTTAGTGGTGAGTTTCGAAAGTTTTTTACGAACAAGAAAATCAAAATTTTCTCTACTGGAAGTGAAACGAAAGCTGCTGTAGCAGAACGAGGTTTAAAATCTCTGAAAAACAGTATTTATCGCTATATGGAAAAAAATGGTGACAAATACATGAGAAAAATGGACTCCTTTCTCAAAACTATGAACACAAGAGTTAATCTCTCAACAGGTAAAGCTCCAAAAAATGTAACAAATAAAGACTTTTTGTCAATTTTTTTTAGAAACCCAGTTAACCAATATGAGCGACCACGTTTTAAAGTGGGTGAAAATGTTCAAATATCAAAAAAAGCTATTCCTTTCAGAAAAGGTTATAAATCTCAGTTCACAAATGAAATCTTTAAAATTGTTAAAATTGCTACTTTTAAACCACCAACCTATAACCTTTGTGGAGAACAAGATGATGAAAATCTAGGTAAATTTTATGAACAAGAGCTTTCAAAGTGTATCCTTCAAAGATGAGTTCTTTCACTGTTGAGTTGGTTTCCAATGCGTCATTTGATTGTTACCCAAACAATACACTGAGTTCTTTCACGAATTTTCTACCTGAACAAATTAATCTTGTTGGAGAATGGGAGGTAGCAATAACAGAACTGTCGTATCCTTCCTTGTACCAAAACATAACAGAGGGTAAATTCTTCTATCTAGATGATGCAACACCAGATACAAAACCATCGGATTATTACACACTTGATCCAGATCTATACCCCTCAATCTCTGATATTGTCAGTGAAATGAACAGAAAAAATCAGGAACGTGAAAAGCATGAAAAAACGCCAATCAAGTTACACGTTAACAAAATTACACAGCGAATTTCTTTGAGTCTTCCGAATCAGAACAATTTAATTGTAATTTTTAGTGCCGATCTTTGTCATGTCTTGGGATGCGAAGAAGCTGTTTATGGTATGGGTGTTTTCATGAGTGGTGCTGGTCCACATTTTTCCAAGTTCCCTTATGAAATTGTACGAATACACACCTTAATGATATATAGTGATATTGTTGAATACAATATTGTGGGTGATACAAAAGCTGCTCTTTTACGATGCATTCCGTTTATATCAAAAATTAAGAATGGATATATCATCTCAACGGGACAATACATGAATTATCAAAATTTTCCAAACTTTCAATTTAAAAAAATTCTAAAAAACTCATTCCACAGCATAAAACTCGAGCTCCGGGACTCTTATGGTGAAAAACTTCCTTTCAAATCTGTTGGTGTAACAAGAGCGGTACTAGTGTTTAGAAAAATATCTGGCAATGATTTTTAGATTTAAATTTGTAGAAAATGGTTGCTGATAGTGATTTACGGTATTTTCGTGGTTATTCAAGACAGAGGGGAAGAGGATTCAGAGCGTTAGCACAAACAATTGGGAGGACATCTTTTCCATTCTTGAGGAGATATGTTGTCCCAGCAGCAAAAAGAGTTGGTGCTGATTTGCTTGATATAGCTGCACCAGAAATTGGAAATGTTCTAACTGGAGAGAAAAAATTCAAATCTGTGGCTGCAGATGTTTGAAAGAAAACATTACAAAAACAGCTAGGTGGCGGAAAAAATAGGAAACGTCGCATTATTCGAAGAATTCCCCCAAAAAAAAGTCCACGTCGTCGAACTAGAAGAGATATTTTTTCTAAGCTAAAATGAATACTAGATCAACAAACGATAGCAACTTTCGTTATGGTCACTTTACGAACTCTTGCTTGGAGATTTTTGACAAAATTCCTGTTTTGGAACCAATTGAATCTTCTCACGTTCAAGAAGTTTATCCCAGTACTTCATTGGATGAAAGCAGCATTGAATTCGAGTTTGAAACAGATAGAAGCATATATCTTGATATGAGAGATATCCACCTTCAAATCAAAGTTGGTTTACAGAAGGGAAGATTGTTTGATGACTTTATGAAAAAAGACGAGCATGGAAAATCAGATATGGGAATGCCTTTAACAGATGATGATTTACATTTTCTAACCCACGTCAACAATTTATTGCACCCGCTCATCTCCAACTGTGAGGTGTATCTGAACAATCAACAGGTTTACAACTCAAATGGTCTATATGGACACGAAGCTTTAATTTCCAATGAACTTAACGCTTCCACAAGAAATAATGAAGGTATTTTGGCTAGTCATGTAAATAAATTTGAAAAAGAACCTAGCGATTTTAATAAAAAGCCCTTTTATAGATCTAGAGAAAGAACTTTTGCTGAAAAATGGAACTACTTATTACGGTAAATTAGCAATTGATTTGTTCCAATATGAAAAGTTACTGCTTCCAAATACAAAAGTTAGACTGAAATTGATTTGTGCAAGACCCAATTTTTATATGATCTCCTACAATCCTCACGTCTCCCTTAAAGTTCTTTGTTCCCTGTTTACAAGACGTGTTGTTGTTAACGAAGTGTATCACCAGACTATCAAATATCAATTAACACATCAACCTGCTTGTTACAACTTTATGGAAACAATTGCACGAACATTTGTTATTCCTTCGGGATAGAACCAGTTCATTCAGGAAAATGTTTTTAACAATGCTCCAATCAGAAGAATAGCTATTGCAAGGAACACAAATTCAGCATTCACAGGACATTTTCAAGAAAATCCTTTCCATTATCAGAAATTTGGTTTACGAGAACTAAGAATTGTTCGAGGAGATAGAGCTATAGTATCAGTTGATACAACCAATGACTGTAGAGCATGTGTAACAACAATGAAAGCAATGAATTTTAACGAAGAGATTCCTGCGTTACCAAATAATCTATTTCAGAACCATTACGTGCTTGTATTTGATCTCACTTCACTTCAAGATGCTGGAGAAAATATTCATTATCCTGAGCTCAGCGGTGAAAGCATCCGATTAGAAATGTTTTTCGACCGGCCACTAACAAACGTGACAGAATTTATTGTTCTAGGAGAAGGATGTCCACTGTTAAAATTGATCAGTTCGGAACGGTTGCTAAAAATGTCTGAAGATCTTTGCGTTAACGTTTTTCAGTTTTTTATGGGTTTTAAATCATCGCTTTCTGCATTGGAACATTTGTGGGTTAAGTATTATCATCACCCAGTTGCCATTCTATTCACCAAATAATTTCTTAAAATGGACGTTAACTGGGGGCGAACTAATTGAAAATTTTTTGTTTACGTTCCTCTCCTAATTTTTCTGGTACTTTTTTATAATTAATTTTTTCTACCCCAACTCCCATAACAATTCTGTTGACAAAATTAAAAAATCAAGCAAAGTTTTATTAAAGCAAGGTAAAAAGTCCAATGATTGTTGCTTTTTTGAAGAGAATGAGTCTTTTCAGCTTGACTGTACAGTTAGAAATCCGTGTGTTAATGGTACTTGCGAAATAAAGCAGAGAAAAATTTTTTGTCATGGATAACACTTCACTAAGACAGCTTATTGAACGAATCCCAGAACTCAAATACCGGTATATTGGATCCTTTCCAGCAGATTGTGTTCCAAGACTACCCACATTCAGCTTTGCTATCATCAACACTTCTCCGAGCATTGAGGCTGGAGATCATTGGATAATGATTGCTCGACTCAATCGAACTTGAACTTATTACTATGCTGATTCTTTGGCTCGTCCAATCACGCAATAAAAATTTCTGAATTAAAGGTATCAGAAAATGATACAACAGCCGATTCAGAAAACTGATATTTTGTGTGGATTTTACACAATATTTGCAGCATTTCAACTATTTAATTTTTTTCAAAAATAACTGATTAATGTTCGTGATGTTCATGTTTTAAATTTTATAAGTAATTATATGTGAATTAGATAAATTTAATGTAAAATAAGTCTAAAAGTAATAAAGTCGGCACTAATTTTTTTCTAAATTCCTTAATTCTTCGTTAGTTACTCAAATTTTTGTTGACGACGTTATTAACTACTCGACTAAATGCACTTTAATACTCTTTTCTTTTGTACTGTCATCATGTAAACGTTTGATTAATTTTGTATTTGCATGTAAAATTTGTACTGTGTCTCTTATTTTGTAATTTTAGTTCAATTTTTTCTTTCATTTAACATTTTTCCAAGTTATGAGTGCGTAGAAGTCCATTAGTACTGTGACAGTGCCAGATTAGCAAGAGGTAGTTTCGATCTACCGACCTCTGAGTTATAAGCCCAGCACGCTACCACTGCGCCATCTTGCTATTTAGGGTCATCTATACCTAATCTTAATACATTGCGGCGGCTATACCTAATCTTAATACATTGCGGCGGCTATACCTAATCTTAATACATTGGGGCGGCTATACCTAATATCTTAATACATTGCGGCGGCTATACCTAATCCTAATACCTTGCGCCGGCTAAACCTAATCTTAATACATTGCGGCGGCTATACCTAATCTTAATACACTGCGGCGGCTATACCTAATCTAAATACATTGCGGCGGCTATACCTAATCTTAATACATTGCGGCGGCTATACCTAATCTTAATACATTGCGGCGGCTATACCTAATCTTAAAACATTGAGTCGGCTATACCTAATCTTAATACATTGCGGCGGCTATACCTAATCTTAATACATTGCGGCGGCTATACCTAATCTTAATACATTGCGGCGGCTATACCTAATCCTAATACATTGCGGCGGCTATACCTAATCTTAATACATTGCGGCGGCTATACCTAATCTAAATACAATCGGCGGCTATACCTAATCTTAATACATTGCGGCGGCTATACCTAATCTTATTACATTGCGGCGGCTATACCTAATCTTAATACATTGCGGCCGCCATACCTAATCTTAATACATTGCGGCGGCTATACCTAATCTTAATACATTGCGGCGGCTATACCTAATCCTAATACCTTGCGGTGGCTATACCTAATCCTAATATATTGCGGCGTTTATACCTAATCTTAATACATTGCGGCGGCTATACCTAATCTTAATACATTGCGGCGGCTATACCTAATCTTAATACATTGCGGCGGCTATACCTAATCTTAATACATTGCGGCGGCTATACCTTATCTTAATACATTGCGGCGGCTATACCTAATCTTAATACATTGCGGCGGCTATACCTAATCTTAATACATTGCGGCGGCTATACCTAATCTTAACACATTGCGGCGGCTATACCTAATCTTAATACATTGCGGCAGCTATACCTAATCTTAATACATTGCGGCGGCTATACCTAATCTTAATACATTGCGGTGGATATACCTAATCTCAATACATTGCGGCGGCTATACCTAATCTTAATACATTGCGGCGGCTATACCTAATCATAATACATTGCGGCGGCTATACCTAATCTTAATACATTGCGGCGGCTATACCTAATCTTAATACATTGCGGCGGCTATACCTAATCTTAATACATTGCGGAGGCTATACCTAATCCTAATACCTTGCGGTGGCTATACCTAATCTTAAAATATTGCGAGGGCTATACCTAATCTTAATACATTGCAGCGGCTATACCTATTCTTAATACATTGCGGCGGCTATACCTAATCCTAATACCTTGCGGTGGCTATAACTAATCTTAATATATTGCGGCGGCTATACCTAGTCTTAATACATTGCGGCGGCTATACCTTATCTTAATACATTGCGGCGGCTATACCTAATCTTAATACATTGCGGCGGCTAAACCTAATCTTAATACATTGCGGCGGCTATACCTAAGCTTAATACATTGCGGCGGCTATACCTAATCTTAATACATTGCGGCGGCTATACCTAATCTTAATACATTGCGGCGGCTATACCTAATCTTAATACATTGCGGCGGCTATACCTAATCTTAATACATTGCGGCGGCTATACCTAACCTTAATACCTTGCGGCGGCTATACCTAATCTTAATACATTGCGGCGGCTATACCTAATCTTATTACATTGCGGCGGCTATACCTAATCTTAATACATTGCGGCCGCTATACTTAATCTTAATACATTGCGGCGGCTATACCTAATCTTAATACATTGCGGCGGCTATACCTAATCCTAATACCTTGCGGTGGCTATACCTAATCCTAATATATTGCGGCGTTTATACCTAATCTTAATACATTGCGGCGGCTATACCTAATCTTAATACATTGCGGCGGCTATACCTAATCTTAATACATTGCGGCGGCTATACCTAATCTTAATACATTGCGGCGGCTATACCTTATCTTAATACATTGCGGCGGCTATACCTAATCTTAATACATTGCGGCGGCTATACCTAATCTTAATACATTGCGGCGGCTATACCTAATCTTAACACATTGCGGCGGCTATACCTAATCTTAATACATTGCGGCAGCTATACCTAATCTTAATACATTGCGGCGGCTATACCTAATCTTAATACATTGCGGTGGCTATACCTAATCTCAATACATTGCGGCGGCTATACCTAATCTTAATACATTGCGGCGGCTATACCTAATCATAATACATTGCGGCGGCTATACCTAATCTTAATACATTGCGGCGGCTATACCTAATCTTAATACATTGCGGCGGCTATACCTAATCTTAATACATTGCGGAGGCTATACCTAATCCTAATACCTTGCGGTGGCTATACCTAATCTTAATATATTGCGAGGGCTATACCTATTCTTAATACATTGCAGCGGCTATACCTATTCTTAATACATTGCGGCGGCTATACCTAATCCTAATACCTTGCGGTGGCTATACCTAATCTTAATATATTGCGGCGGCTATACCTAGTCTTAATACATTGCGGCGGCTATACCTTATCTTAATACATTGCGGCGGCTATACCTAATCTTAATACATTGCGGCGGCTAAACCTAATCTTAATACATTGCGGCGGCTATACCTAATCTTAATACATTGCGGCGGCTATACCTAATCTTAATACATTGCGGCGGCTATACCTAATCTTAATACATTGCGGCGGCTATACCTAATCTTAATACATCGCGGCGGCTATACCTAATCTTAATACATTGCGGCGGCTATACCTAACCTTAATACATTGCGGCGGCTATACCTAATCTTAATACATTGCGGCGGCTATCCCTAATCTTAATACATTGCGGCGGCTAGACGTATTCTTAATACATTGCGGCGGCTATACCTAATCTTAATACATTGCGGCGACTATACCTAATCTTAATACATTGCGGCGGCTATACCTAATCATAATACATTGCGGCGGCTATACCTTATCTTAATACATTGCGGCGGCTATACCTAATCTAAATACATTGCGGCGGCCATACCTAATCTTAATACATTGCGGCGGCTATACCTAATCTTAATACCTTGCGGCGGCTATACCTAACCTTAATACAATGCGGCCGCTATACCTAATCTTAATACATTGCGGCGGCTATACCTAATCTTAATACATTGCGGCGGCTATACCTAGTCCTAATACCTTGCGGTGGTTTTACCTAATCTTAATACATTGCGGCGGCTATACCTAATCTTAATACATTGCGGCGGCTATACCTAACCTTAATACATTGCGGCGGCTATACCTAATCTTAATACATTGCGGCGGCTATCCCTAATCTTAATACATTGCGGCGGCTATACGTAATCTTAATACCTTGCGGCGGCTATACCCAATCTTAAAACATTGCGGCGGCTATACCTAATCTTAATACATTGTGGCGGCTATACCTAATCTTAATACATTGCGGCGGCTATACATAATCTTAATAAATTGCGGCGGCTATATCTATTCGTAATACATTGCGGCGGCTGTACCTAATCTTAATACATTGCGGCGGCTATACCTAATCTTAATACATTGCGGCGGCTACACCTAATCGTAATACATTGCGGCGGCTATACCTAATCTTAATACATTGCGGCGACTGTACCTAATCTTAATACCTTGCGGCGGCTATACCTAATCTTAATACATTGCGGCCGCTATACCTAATCTTAATACATTGCGGCGGCTATACCTAATCTTAATACATTGCGGCGGCTATACCTAATCCTAATACCTTGCGGTGGCTATACCTAATCTTAATATGTTGCGGCGGCTATAACTAATCTTAATACATTGCGGAGGCTATACCTAATCTTAATCCATTGCGGCGGCTATACCTAATCTTAATACATTGCGGCGGCTATACCTAATCTTATTACATTGCGGCGGCTATATCTAATCTTAATACATTGCGGCGGCTATACCTAATCTTAATACATTGCGGCCGCTATACCTAATCTTAATACATTGCGGCGACTATACCTAATCTTAATACATTGCGGCGGCTATACCTAATCTTAATACATTGCGGCGGCTATACCTAATCTTAATACATTGCGGCGGCTATACCTAATCTTAATACATTGCGGCGGCTATACCTAATCTTAATACATTGCGGCGGCTATACCTATTCTTAATACATTGCGGCGGCTATACCTAATCTTAATACATTGCGGCGGTTAAACCTAATCTTAATACATTGCAGCGGCTATACCTAATCATAATACATTGCGGCGGCTATACCTAATCTTAATACATTGCGGCCGGTATACCTAATCTTAAAACATTGCGGCGGCTATACCTAATCTTAATACATTGCGGCGGCTATACCTACTCCTAATACCTTGCGGTGGCTATACCTAATCTTAATATATTGCCTCGGCTATACCTAATCTTAATACATTGCGGCGGCTATACCTAATCTTAATACTTTGCGGAGGCTATACCTAATCTTAATACATTGCGGCGGCTATACCTAATCTTAATACATTGCGGCGGCTATACCTACTCCTAATACCTTGCGGAGGCTATACCTAATCTTAATACATTGCGGCGGCTATACCTAATCTTAATACATTGCGGCGGCTATACCTACTCCTAATACCTTGCGGTGGCTATACCTAATCTTAATATATTGCCTCGGCTATACCTAATCTTAATACATTGCGGCGGCTATACCTAATCTTAATACTTTGCGGAGGTTATACCTAATCTTAATACATTGCGGCGGCTATACCTAATCTTAATACATTGCGGCTGCTATACCTAATCTTAATACATTGCGGCGGCTATACCTAATCTTAATACATTGCGGCGGCTATACCTAATCTTAATACATTTCGGCGGCTATACCTAATCTTAATACATTGCGGCGGCTATACCTAATCTTAATACATTGCGGCGGCTATACCTAATCTTAATACATTGCGGCGGCTAGACCTAATCTTAATACATTGCGGCGGCTATACCTAATCTTAATACATTGCGGCGGCTTAACCTAATCTTAATACATTGCGGCGGTTATACCTAATCTTAATACATTGCGGCCGCTATACCTAATCTTAATACATTGCGGCGACTATACCTAATCTTAATACATTGCGGCGGCTATACCTAATCTTAATACATTGCGGCGGCTATACCTAATCTTAATACATTGCGGCGGCTATACCTAATCTTAATACATTGCGGCGGCTATACCTAATCTTAATACATTGCGGCGGCTATACCTAATCTTAATACATTGCGGCGGCTATACCTAATCTTAATACATTGCGGCGGCTATACCTATTCTTAATACATTGCGGCGGCTATACCTAATCTTAATACATTGCGGCGGTTAAACCTAATCTTAATACATTGCAGCGGCTATACCTAATCATAATACATTGCGGCGGCTATACCTAATCTTAATACATTGCGGCGGCTATACCTAATCTTAATACATTGCGGCGGCTATACCTACTCCTAATACCTTGCGGAGGCTGTACCTAATCTTAATACATTGCGGCGGCTATACCTAATCTTAATACATTGCGGCGGCTATACCTACTCCTAATACCTTGCGGTGGCTATACCTAATCTTAATATATTGCCTCGGCTATACCTAATCTTAATACATTGCGGCGGCTATACCTAATCTTAATACTTTGCGGAGGCTATACCTAATCTTAATACATTGCGGCGGCTATACCTAATCTTAATACATTGCGGCTGCTATACCTAATCTTAATACATTGCGGCGGCTATACCTAATCTTAATACATTGCGGCGGCTATACCTAATCTTAATACATTTCGGCGGCTATACCTAATCTTAATACATTGCGGCGGCTATACCTAATCTTAATACACTGCGGCGGCTATACCTAATCTTAATACATTGCGGCGGCTAGACCTAATCTTAATACATTGCGGCGGCTATACCTAATCTTAATACATTGCGGCGGCTTAACCTAATCTTAATACATTGCGGCGGTTATACCTAATCTTAATACATTGCGGCCGCTATACCTAATCTTAATACATTGCGGCGACTATACCTAATCTTAATACATTGCGGCGGCTATACCTAATCTTAATACATTGCGGCGGCTATACCTAATCTTAATACATTGCGGCGGCTATACCTAATCTTAATACATTGCGGCGGCTATACCTAATCTTAATACATTGCGGCGACTATACCTAATCTTAATACATTGCGGAGGCTTAACCTAATCTTAATACATTGCGGCGGTTATACCTAATCTTAATACATTGCGGCCGCTATACCTAATCTTAATACATTGCGGCGACTATACCTAATCTTAATACATTGCGGCGGCTATACCTAATCTTAATACATTGCGGCGGCTATACCTAATCTTAATACATTGCGGCGGCTATACCTAATCTTAATACATTGCGGCGGCTATACCTAATCTTAATACATTGCGGCGGCTATACCTATTCTTAATACATTGCGGCGGCTATACCTAATCTTAATGCATTGCGGCGGTTAAACCTAATTTAATACATTGCAGCGGCTATACCTAATCATAATACATTGCGGCGGCTATACTAATCTTAATACATTGCGGCCGGTATACCTAATCTTAAAACATTGCGGCGGCTATACCTAATCTTAATACATTGCGGCGGCTATACCTACTCCTAATACCTTGCGGTGGCTATACCTAATCTTAATATATTGCCTCGGCTATACCTAATCTTAATACATTGCGGCGGCTATACCTAATCTTAATACTTTGCGGAGGCTATACCTAATCTTAATACATTGCGGCGGCTATACCTAATCTTAATACATTGCGGCGGCTATACCTACTCCTAATACCTTGCGGAGGCTATACCTAATCTTAATACATTGCGGCGGCTATACCTAATCTTAATACATTGCGGCGGCTATACCTACTCCTAATACCTTGCGGTGGCTATACCTAATCTTAATATATTGCCTCGGCTATACCTAATCTTAATACATTGCGGCGGCTATACCTAATCTTAATACTTTGCGGAGGCTATACCTAATCTTAATACATTGCGGCGGCTATACCTAATCTTAATACATTGCGGCTGCTATACCTAATCTTAATACATTGCGGCGGCTATACCTAATCTTAATACATTGCGGCGGCTATACCTAATCTTAATACATTTCGGCGGCTATACCTAATCTTAATACATTGCGGCGGCTATACCTAATCTTAATACATTGCGGCGGCTATACCTAATCTTAATACATTGCGGCGGCTAGACCTAATCTTAATACATTGCGTCGGCTATACCTAATCTTAATACATTGCGGCGGCTTAAACCAATCTTAATACATTGCGGCGGTTATACCTAATCTTAATACATTGCGGCCGCTATACCTAATCTTAATACATTGCGGCGGCTATACCTAATCTTAATACATTGCGGCGGCTATACCTAATCCTAATACCTTGCTGTGGCTATACCTAATCTTAATATATTGCGGCGGCTATACCTAATCTTAATACATTGCGGCGGCTATACCTAATCTTAATGCATTGCGGCGGCTATACCTAATCTTAATACATTGCGGCGGCTATACCTAATCTTAATACATTGCGGCGGCTATACCTAATCTTAATACATTGCGGCGGCTATACCTAACCTTAATACATTGCGGCGGCTATACCTTATCTTAATACATTGCGGCAACTACACCTAATCTTAATACATTGCGGCGGCTATACCTAATCTTAATACATTGCGGCGGCTTTACCTTATCTTAATACATTGCGGCGGCTATACCTAATCTTAATACATTGCGGCGGCTAGACCTAATCTTAATACATTGCGGCGACTATACCTAATCTTAATACATTGCGGCGGCTATACCTAATCTTAATACATTGCGGCGGCTATACCTAACCTTAATACATTGCGGCCGCTATACCTAATCTTAATACATTGCGGCGGCGGCTATACCTAATCTTAATACATTGTGGCCGCTATACCTAATCTTAATACATTGCGGCGGCTATACCTAATCCTAATACATTGCGGCGGTTATACCTAATCTTAATACATTGCGGCGGCTATACCTAATCTTAATACATTGCGGCGGCTAAACCTAATCTTATTACATTGCGGCGGCTATACCTAATCTTAATACATTGTGGCCGCTATACCTAATCTTAGTACATTGCGGCGGCTATACCTAATCTTAATACATTGCGGCGGCTATACCTAATCCTAATACCTTGCGGTGGCTATACCTAATCTTATTATTTTGCGGCGGCTATACCTAATCTTAATACATTGCGGCGGCTATAACTAATCTTAATACATTTCGGCGGCTATACCTAATCCTAATACATTGCGGCGGCTATACCTAATCTTAATACATTGCGGCGGCTATACCTAATCTTAATACATTGCGGCGGCTATAACTAATCTTAATACATTGCGGCGGCTATACCTAATCTTAATACATTGCGGCGGCTATACCTAATCTTAATACATTGCGGCGGCTATACCTAATCTTAATACATTTCGGCGGCTATACGTAATCTTAATACATTGCGGCGGCTATACCTAATCTTAATACATTGCGGCGGCTATACCTAATCTTAATACATTGCGGCGGCTATACCTAATCTTAATACATTGCGGAGGCTATACCTAATCTTAATACATTGCGGCGGCTATACCTAATTTTAATACATTGCGGCGGCTATACCTAATCTTAATACATTGCGGCCGCTATACCTAATCTTAATACATTGCGGCGGCTTTACCTAATCTTAATACATTGCGGCGGCTATACCTAATCCTAATACCTTGCGGTGGCTATACCTAATCTTAATATATTGCGGCGGCTATACGTAATCTTAATACATTGCGGCGGCTATACCTAATCTTAACACATTTCGGCGGCTATACCTAATCTTAATACATTGCGGCGGCTATACCTAATCTTAATACATTGCGGAGGCTATACCTAATCTTAATACATTGCGGCGGCTATACCTAATCTTAATACATTGCGGCGGCTATACCTAATCTTAATACATTGCGGCGGCTATACCTAATCTTAATACATTGCGGCGGCTATACCTAATCTTAATACATTGCGGCGGCTATACCTAACCTTAATACATTGCGGCGGCTATACCTAATCTTAATACATTGCGGCGGCTATACCTAATCTTAATACATTGCGGCGGCTATACCTAATCTTAATACATTCCGGCGACTATACCTAATCTTAATGCATTGCGGCGGCTATACCTAATCTTAATACATTGCGGCGGCTATACCTAATCTTAATACATTGCGGAGGCTATACCTAATCTTAATACATTGCGGCAGCTATACCTAATCTTAATACATTGCGGTGGCTATACCTAATCTTAATATATTGCGGCGGCTATACCTAATCTTAATACATTGCGGCCGCTATACCTAATCTTAATACATTGCGGCGGCTTTACCTAATCTTAATACATTGCGGCGGCTATACCTAATCCTAATACCTTGCGGTGGCTATACCTAATCTTAATATATTGCGGCGGCTATACGTAATCTTAATACATTGCGGCGGCTACACATAATCTTTACACATTTCGGCGGCTATACCTAATCTTAATACATTGCGGCGGCTATACCTAATCTTAATACATTGCGGAGGCTATACCTAATCTTAATACATTGCGGCGGCTATACCTAATCTTAATACATTGCGGCGGCTATACCTAATCTTAATACATTGCGGCGGCTATACCTAATCTTAATACATTGCGGCGGCTATACCTAATCTTAATACATTGCGGCGGCTATACCTAACCTTAATACATTGCGGCGGCTATACCTAATCTTAATACATTGCGGCGGCTATACCTAATCTTAATACATTGCGGCGGCTATACCTAATCTTAATACGTTGCGGCGGCTATACCTAATCTTAATGCATTGCGGCGGCTATACCTAATCTTAATACATTGCGGCGGCTATACCTAATCTTAATACATTGCGGAGGCTATACCTAATCTTAATACATTGCGGCGGCTATACTTAATCTTAATACATTGCGGCGGCTATACCTAATCTTAATACATTGCGGCCGCTATACCTAATCTTATTACATTGCGGCGGCTTTACCTAATCTTAATACATTGCGGCGGCTATACCTAATCCTAATACCTTGCGGTGGCTATACCTAATCTTAATATATTGCGGCGGCTATACGTAATCTTAATACATTGAGGCGGCTATACCTAATCTTAACACATTTCGGCGGCTATACCTAATCTTAATACATTGCGGCGGCTATACCTAATCTTAATACATTGCGGAGGCTATACCTAATCTTAATACATTGCGGCGGCTGTACCTAATCTTAATACATTGCGGCGGCTATACCTAACCTTAATACATTGCGGCGGCTATACCTAATCTTAATACATTGCGGCGGCTATACCTAATCTTAATACATTGCGGCGGCTATACCTAACCTTAATACATTGCGGCGGCTATACCTAATCTTAATACATTGCGGCGGCTATACCTAATCTTAATACATTGCGGCGGCTATACCTAACCTTAATACATTGCGGCGGCTATACCTAATCTTAATGCATTGCGGCGGCTATACCTAATCTTAATTCATTGCGGCGGCTAAACCTAATCTTATTACATTGCGGCGGCTATACCTAATCTTAATACATTGTGGCCGCTATACCTAATCTTAATACATTGCGGCGGCTATACCTAATCTTAATACATTGCGGCGGCTATACCTAATCCTAATACCTTGCGGTGGCTATACCTAATCTTAATATTTTGCGGCGGCTATACCTAATCTTAATACATTGCGGCGGCTATACCTAATCTTAATACATTTCGGCGGCTATACCTAATCCTAATACATTGCGGCGGCTATACCTAATCTTAATACATTGCGGCGGCTATACCTAATCTTAATACATTGCGGCGGCTATAACTAATCTTAATACATTGCGGCGGCTATACCTAATCTTAATACATTGCGGCGGCTATACCTAATCTTAATACATTGCGGCGGCTATACCTAATCTTAATACATTTCGGCGGCTATACCTAATCTTAATACATTGCGGCGGCTATACCTAATCTTAAAACATTGCGGCGGCTATACCTAATCTTAATACATTGCGGCGGCTATACCTAATCTTAATACATTGCGGAGGCTATACCTAATCTTAATACATTGCGGCGGCTATACCTAATCTTAATACATTGCGGCGGCTATACCTAATCTTAATACATTGCGGCCGCTATACCTAATCTTAATACATTGCGGCGGCTTTACCTAATCTTAATACATTGCGGCGGCTATACCTAATCCTAATACCTTGCGGTGGCTATATCTAATCTTAATATATTGCGGCGGCTATACGTAATCTTAATACATTGCGGCGGCTATACCTAATCTTAATACATTGCGGCAGCTGTACCTATTCTTAATACATTGCGGCGGCTATACCTAATCTTAATACATTGCGGCGGCTATACCTAATCTTAATACATTGCGGCGGCTATACCTAATCTTAATACATTGCGGCGGCTATTCCTAATCTTAATACATTGCGGCGGCTATACCTAATCTTAATACATTGCGTCGGCTATACCTAATCTTGATACATTGCGGCGGCTATACCTAATCTTAATACATTGCGGCGGCTATACCTAAGCTTAATACATTGCGGCGGCTATACCTAATTTTAATACATTGCGAAGGCTATACCTAATCTTAATACATTGCGGCGGCTATACCTAATCTTAATGCATTGCGGCGACTATACCTAATCATAATACATTGCGGCGGCTATACCTAATCTTAATACATTGCGGCGGCTATACCTAATCATAATACATTGCGGCGGCTATACCTAATCATAATACATTGCGGCGGCTATACCTAATCTTAATACATTGCGGCCGCTATACCTAATCTTAATACATTGCGGCGGCTATAGCTAATCTTAATACATTGCGGCGGCTATACCTAATCTTAATACATTGCGGCGGCTATACCTAATCTTAATACATTGCGTCGGCTATACCTAATATTAATACATTGCGGCGGCTATATTTAATCTTAATACAATGCGGCGGCTATACCTAATCTTAATACATTACGGCGGCTATACCTAATCCTAATACCTTGCGGTGGCTATACCTAATCTTAATACATTGCGGCGGCTATACCTAATCTTAATACATTGCGGCGGCTATACCTAATCTTAATAAATTGCGGCGGCTATACCTAATCTTAATACATTGCGGCGGCTATACCTAATTTTAATACATTGCGGCGGCTATGCCTAATCTTAAAACATTGCGGCGGCTATACCTAATCTTAATACATTGCGGCGGCTATACTTTATCTTAATACATTGCGGCGGCTATACCTAATCTTAATACATTGCGGCGGCTATACCTAATCTTAATACATTGCGGCGGCTATACATAATCTTAATACATTGCGGCGGTTATACCTAATCTTAATACATTGCGGCCGCTATACCTAATCTTAATACACTGCGGCGGCTATACCTAATCTTAATACATTGCGGCGACTATACCTAATCCTAATACCTTGCGGTGGCTAAACCTAATCTTAAAATATTGCGGCGGCTATACCTAATCTTAATACATTGCCGCGGCTATACCTAATCTTAATACATTGCGGCGGCTATACCTAATTTTAATACATTGCGGCGGCTATACCTAATCTTAATACATTGCGGTGGCTATACCTAATCTTAATACATTGCGGCGGCTATAACTAATCTTAATACATTGCGGCGGCTATAACTAATCTTAATACCTTGCGGCGGCAATACCTAATCTTACAACATTGCGGCGGCTATACCTAATCTTAATACATTGCGGCGGCTATACCTAACCTTAATACATTGCGGCGGCTATACCTAATCTTAATACATTGCGACGGCTATACCTAATCTTAATACATTGCGGCGGTTATACCTAATCTTAATACATTGCGGCGGCTATACCTAATTCTAATACCTTGCGGTGGCTATACCTAATCTTAATATATTGCGGCGGCTATACCTAATCTTAATACATTGCGGCGGCTATACCTAATCTTAATACATTGCGGCGGCTATACCTAATCTTAATACATTGCGGCGGCTATACCTAATCTTAATACATTGCGGCGGCTATACCTAATCTTAATACATTGCGGCGGCTATACCTAATCTTAATACATTGCAGCGGCTATACCTAATCTTAATACATTGCGGCGGCTATACCTAATCTTAATACATTGCGGCGGCTATACCTAATCTCAATACATTGCGGCGGCTATACCTAATCTTAATACATTGCGGCGGCTATACCTAATCTTATTACATTGCGGCGGCTATACCTAATCTTAATACATTGCGGCGGCTATACCTAATCTTAATACATTGCTTCGGCTATACCTAATCTTAATACATTGCGGCGCCTATACCTAATCCTATTACATTGCGGCGGCTATACCTAATCTTAATACCTTGCGGCGGCTATACCTAATCTTAATACATTGCGGCGGCTATACCTAATCTTAATACATTGCGGCGGCTATACCTAATCTTAATACATTGCGGCGGCTATACCTAATCTTAATATATTGCGGCAGCTATACCTAATCTTAATACATTGCGGCGGCTATACCTAATCTTAATACATTGCGGCGGCTATACCTATTCTTAATACATTGCGGCGGCTATACCTAATCTTAATACATTGCGGCGGCTATACCTAATCTTAATACATTGCGGCGGCTATACCTAATCTTAATACATTGCGGCGGCTATACCTAATCTTAATACATTGCGGCGTCTATACCTAATCTTATTACATTGCGGCGGCTATACCTAATCTTAATACATTGCGGCGGCTATACCTAATCTCAATACATTGCGGCGCCTGTACCTAATCTTAGTACATTGCGGCGGCTATACCTAATCATAATATATTGCGGCGGCTATACCTAATCTTAATACATTGCGGCGGCTATACCTAATCTTAATACATTGCGTTGGCTATACCTAATCTTAATACATTGCGGCGGCTATACCTAATCTTAATACATTGCGGCGGCTATACCTAATCTTAATACATTGCGGCGGTTATACCTAATCTTAATACATTGCGGCGGCTATACCTAATCTTAATACATTGCGGCGGCTATACCTAATCTTAATACATTGCGGTGGCTATACCTAATCTTATTACATTGCGGCGGCTATACCTAATCATAATACATTGCGGCGGCTATACCTAATCTTAGTACATTGCGGCGGCTATACCTAATCATAATACATTGCGGCGGCTATACCTAATCTTAATACATTGCGGCGGCTATACCTAATCTTAATACATTGCGGCGGCCATACCTAATCTTAATACATTGCGACGGCTATACCTGATCTTAATACATTGCAGCGGCTATTCCTAATCTTAATACATTGCGGCGGCTATACCTAATCTTAATACATTGCGGCGGCTATACCTAATCTTAATACATTGCGGCGGCTATACCTAATCCTAATACATTGCGGCCGCTATACCTAATTTTAATACATTGCGGCGGCTACACCTAATCTTAATACATTGCGGCGGCTATACCTAATCCTAATACCTTGCGGCGTCTATAACTAATCTTAGTACATTGCGGCGGCTATACCTAATCATAATACATTGCGGCGGCTATACCTAATCTTAATACATTGCGGCGGCTATACCCAATCTTAATACATTGCGGCGGCCATACCTAATCTTAATACATTGCGACGGCTATACCTGATCTTAATACATTGCAGCGGCTATTCCTAATCTTAATACATTGCGGCGGCTATACCTAATCTCAATACATTACGGCGGCTATACCTAATCTTAATACATTGCAGCGGCTATACCTAATCCTAATACATTGCGGCCGCTATACCTAATCTTAATACATTGCGGCGGCTACACCTAATCTTAATACATTGCGGCGGCTATACCTAATCCTAATACCTTGCGGTGGCTATACCTAATCTTAAAATATTGCGGCGGCTATACCTAATCTTAATACATTGCAGCGGCTATACCTAATCTTAATACATTGCGGCGGCTATGCCTAATCTTAATACATTGCGGCGGCTATACCTAATCTTAATACATTGCGGCGGCTATACCTAATCTTAATACATTGCGGCGGCTATAACTAATCTTAATACATTGCGGCGGCTACACCTAATCTTAATACATTGCGGCGGCTATTCCTAATCCTAATACCTTGCGGCGTCTATAACTAATCTTAGTACATTGCGGCGGCTATACCTAATCATAATACATTGCGGCGGCTATACCTAATCTTAATACATTGCGGCGGCTATACCCAATCTTAATACATTGCGGCGGCCATACCTAATCTTAATACATTGCGACGGCTATACCTGATCTTAATACATTGCAGCGGCTATTCCTAATCTTAATACATTGCGGCGGCTATACCTAATCTCAATACATTACGGCGGCTATACCTAATCTTAATACATTGCAGCGGCTATACCTAATCCTAATACATTGCGGCCGCTATACCTAATCTTAATACATTGCGGCGGCTACACCTAATCTTAATACATTGCGGCGGCTATACCTAATCCTAATACCTTGCGGTGGCTATACCTAATCTTAAAATATTGCGGCGGCTATACCTAATCTTAATACATTGCAGCGGCTATACCTAATCTTAATACATTGCGGCGGCTATGCCTAATCTTAATACATTGCGGCGGCTATACCTAATCTTAATACATTGCGGCGGCTATACCTAATCTTAATACATTGCGGCGGCTATAACTAATCTTAATACATTGCGGCGGCTATACCTAATCTTAATACATTGCGGCGGCTATACCTAATCTTAATACATTGCGGCGGCTATACCTAATCTTAATACATTGCGGCGGCTATACCTAATCTTAATACAATGCGGCGGCTATACCTAATCTTAATACATTGCGGCGGCTATACCTAATCTTAATACATTGCGGCGGCTATACCTAATCTTAATACTTTGCGGCGGCTATACCTAATCCTAATACCTTGCGGTGGCTATACCGAATCTTAAAATATTGCGGCGGCTATACCTAATCTTAATACATTGCGGCGGCTATACCTAATCTTAATACATTGCGGCGGCTATACCTAAACTTAATGCATTGCGGCGGCTATACCTAATCTTAATACATTGCGGCGGCTATACCTAATCTTAATACATTGCGGCGGCTATACCTAATCTTAATACATTGCGGCGGCTATACCTAATCTTAATACATTGCGGCGGCTAAACCTAATCTTATTACATTGCGGCGGCTATACCTAATCTTAATACATTGCGGCGGCTATACCTAATCTTAATACATTGCGGCGGCTATACCTAATCTTAATACATTGCGGCGGCTATACCTAATCTTAATACATTGCGGCGGCTATACCTAATCTTAATACATTGCGGCGGCTATACCTAATCTTAATACATTGCGGCGGCTATACCTAATCTTAATACATTGCGGCGGCTATACCTAATCTTAATACATTGCGGCGGCTATACCTAACCTTAATACATTGCGGCGGCTATACCTAATCTTAATACAATGCGGCGGCTATACCTAATCTTAATACATTGCGGCGGCTATACCTAATCTTAATACATTGCGGCGGCTATACCTAATCTTAGTACATTGCGGCGGCTATACCTAATCCTAATACCTTGCGGTGGCTATACCGAATCTTAAAATATTGCGGCGGCTATACCTAATCTTAATACATTGCGGCGGCTATACCTAATCTTAATACATTGCGGCGGCTATACCTAAACTTAATACATTGCGGCGGCTATGCCTAATCTTAATACATTGCGGCGGCTATACCTATTCTTAATACATTGCGGCGGCTATACCTAATCTTAATACATTGCGGCGGCTATACCTAATCTTAATACATTGCGGCGGCTAAACCTATTCTTATTACATTGCGGCGGCTATACCTAATCTTAATTCATTGCGGCGGCTATACCTAATCTTAATACATTGCGGCGGCTATACCTAATCTTAATACATTGCGGCGGCTATACCTAATCTTAATACATTGCGGCGGCTATACCTAGTCATAATACATTGCGGCGGCTATACCTAATCTTAATACATTGCGCCGGCTATACCTAATCATAATACATTGCGGCGGCTATACCTAATCTTAATACATTGCGGCGGCTATACCTAATCTTAATACATTGCGGCGGCTATACCTAATCATAATACATTGCGGCGGCTATACCTAATCCTAATACATTGCGGCGGCTATACCTAATCTTAATACATTGCGGTCGCTATACCTAATCTTAATACATTGCGGTGGCTATACCTAATCTTAATACATTGCGGCGGCTATACCTAATATTAATACATTGCGGCGGCTATACCTAATCTTAATACATTGCGGTGGCTATACCTAATCTTAATACATTGCGGGGGCTATACCTAATCCTAATACCTTGCGGTGGCTATACCTAATCTTAATTCATTGCGGCGGCTATACCTAATCTTAATACATTGCGGCGGCTATACCTAATCTTAATACATTGCGGCGGCTATACCTAATCTTAATACATTGCGGCGGCTATACCTAATCATAATACATTGCGGCGGCTATACCTAATCTTAATACATTGCGGCGGCTATACCTAATCATAATACATTGCGGCGGCTATACCTAATCCTAATACATTGCGGCGGCTATACCTAATCTTAATACATTGCGGCGGCTATACCTAATCTTAATACATTGCGGCGGCTATACCTAATCTTAGTACATTGCGGCGGCTATACCTAATCCTAATACCTTGCGGTGGCTATACCGAATCTTAAAATATTGCGGCGGCTATACCTAATCTTAATACATTGCGGCGGCTATACCTAATCTTAATACATTGCGGCGGCTATACCTAAACTTAATACATTGCGGCGGCTATGCCTAATCTTAATACATTGCGGCGGCTATACCTATTCTTAATACATTGCGGCGGCTATACCTAATCTTAATACATTGCGGCGGCTATACCTAATCTTAATACATTGCGGCGGCTAAACCTATTCTTATTACATTGCGGCGGCTATACCTAATCTTAATTCATTGCGGCGGCTATACCTAATCTTAATACATTGCGGCGGCTATACCTAATCTTAATACATTGCGGCGGCTATACCTAATCTTAATACATTGCGGCGGCTATACCTAATCATAATACATTGCGGCGGCTATACCTAATCTTAATACATTGCGCCGGCTATACCTAATCATAATACATTGCGGCGGCTATACCTAATCCTAATACATTGCTGCGGCTATACCTAATCTTAATACATTGCGGCGGCTATACCTAATCTTAATACATTGCGGCGGCTATACCTAATCATAATACATTGCGGCGGCTATACCTAATCCTAATACATTGCGGCGGCTATACCTAATCTTAATACATTGCGGTCGCTATACCTAATCTTAATACATTGCGGTGGCTATACCTAATCTTAATACATTGCGGCGGCTATACCTAATATTAATACATTGCGGCGGCTATACCTAATCTTAATACATTGCGGTGGCTATACCTAATCTTAATACATTGCGGGGGCTATACCTAATCCTAATACCTTGCGGTGGCTATACCTAATCTTAATTCATTGCGGCGGCTATACCTAATCTTAATACATTGCGGCGGCTATACCTAATCTTAATACATTGCGGCGGCTATACCTAATCTTAATACATTGCGGCGGCTATACCTAATCATAATACATTGCGGCGGCTATACCTAATCTTAATACATTGCGGCGGCTATACCTAATCATAATACATTGCGGCGGCTATACCTAATCCTAATACATTGCGGCGGCTATACCTAATCTTAATACATTGCGGCGGCTATACCTAATCTTAATACATTGCGGCGGCTATACCTAATCATAATACATTGCGGCGGCTATACCTAATCCTAATACATTGCCGCGGCTATACCTAATCTTAATACATTGCGGCCGCTATACCTAATCTTAATACATTGCGGTGGCTATACCTAATCTTAATACATTGCGGCGGCTATACCTAATATTAATACATTGCGGCGGCTATACCTAATCTTAATACATTGCGGTGGCTATACCTAATCTTAATACATTGCGGGGGCTATACCTAATCCTAATACCTTGCGGTGGCTATACCTAATCTTAATATATTGCGGCGGCTATACCTAATCTTAATACATTGCGGCCGCTATACATAATCTTAATACATTGCGGCGGCTATACCTAATCTTAATACATTGCGGCGGCTATACCTAATCTTAATACATTGCGGCGGCTATACCTAATCTTAATACATTGCGGCGGCTATACCTAATCTCAATACATTGCGGCGGCTATACCTAATCTTAATACATTGCGGCGGCTTTACCTAATCCTAATACCTTGCGATGGCTATACCGAATCTTAATATATTGCGGCGGCTATACCTAATCTTAATACATTGCGGTGGCTATACCTAATCTTAATACATTGCGGCGGCTATACATATTAATACATTGCGGCGGCTATACCTAATCTTAATACATTGCGGCGGCTATACCTAATCTTAATACATTGCGGCGGCTATACCTAATCTTAATACATTGCGGCGGCTATACCTAATCTTAATACATTGCGGCGGCTATACCTAATCTTAATACATTGCGGCGGCTATACCTCTAATCTTAATACATTGCGGCGGCTATACCTAATCATAATACATTGCGGCGGCTATACCTAATCTTAATACATTGCGGCGGCTATACCTAATCTTAATACACTGCGGCGGCTATACCTAATCTTAATACATTGCGGCGCCTATACCTAATCTAAGTACATTGCAGCGGCTATACCTAATCATAATACATTGCGGCGGCTATACCTAATCTTAATACATTGCGGCGGCTATACCTAATCTTAATACATTGCGGCCGCTATACCTAATCTTAATACATTGCGGCGGCTATACCTAATCTTAATACATTGCGGCGGCTATACCTAATCTTAATACCTTGCGGCGGCTATACCTAATTTTAATAAATTGCGGCGGCTATACCTAATATTAATACATTGCGGCGGCTATACCTAATCTTAATACATTGCGGCGGCTATACCTAATCTTAATACATTGCGGGGGCTATACCTAATCCTAATAGCTTGCGGTGGCTATACTAATCTTAATATATTGCGGCGGCTATATCTAATCTTAATACATTGCGGCCGCTATACCTAATCTTAAAACATTGCGGCGGCTATACCTAATCTTAATACATTGCGGCGGCTATACCTAATCTTAATACATTGCGGCGGCTATACCTAATCTTAATACATTGCGGCGGTTATACCTAATCTTAATACATTGCGGCGTCTATACCTAATCTTAATACATTGCGGCGGCTCTACCTAATCTTAATACATTGCGGCGGCTATACCTAATCTTAATACATTGCGGCGGCTATACCTAATCTTAATCCATTGCGGCGGCTATTCCTAATCTTAATACATTGCGGCGGCTATACCTAATCTTAATACATTGCGGCGGCTATACCTAATCTTAATACATTGCGGCGGCTATACCTAATCTTAATACATTGCGGCGGCTATACCTAATCTTAATACATTGCGGCGGCTATACCTCTAATCTTAATACATTGCGGCGGCTATACCTAATCATAATACATTGCGGCGGCTATACCTAATCTTAATACATTGCGGCGGCTATACCTAATCTTAATACACTGCGGCGGCTATACCTAATCTTAATACATTGCGGCGCCTATACCTAATCTAAGTACATTGCAGCGGCTATACCTAATCATAATACATTGCGGCGGCTATACCTAATCTTAATACATTGCGGCGGCTATACCTAATCTTAATACATTGCGGCGGCTATACCTCTAATCTTAATACATTGCGGCGGCTATACCTAATCTTAATACATTGCGGCGGCTATACCTCTAATCTTAATACATTGCGGCGGCTATACCTAATCATAATACATTGCGGCGGCTATACCTAATCTTAATACATTGCGGCGGCTATACCTAATCTTAATACACTGCGGCGGCTATACCTAATCTTAATACATTGCGGCGCCTATACCTAATCTAAGTACATTGCAGCGGCTATACCTAATCATAATACATTGCGGCGGCTATACCTAATCTTAATATATTGCGGCGGCTATATCTAATCTTAATACATTGCGGCGGCTATACCTAATCTTAATACATTGCGGCGGCTATACCTCTAATCTTAATACATTGCGGCGGCTATACCTAATCATAATACATTGCGGCGGCTATACCTAATCTTAATACATTGCGGCGGCTATACCTAATCTTAATACACTGCGGCGGCTATACCTAATCTTAATACATTGCGGCGCCTATACCTAATCTAAGTACATTGCAGCGGCTATACCTAATCATAATACATTGCGGCGGCTATACCTAATCTTAATACATTGCGGCGGCTATACCTAATCTTAATACATTGCGGCCGCTATACCTAATCTTAATACATTGCGGCGGCTATACCTAATCTTAATACATTGCGGCGGCTATACCTAATCTTAATACCTTGCGGCGGCTATACCTAATTTTAATAAATTGCGGCGGCTATACCTAATATTAATACATTGCGGCGGCTATACCTAATCTTAATACATTGCGGCGGCTATACCTAATCTTAATACATTGCGGGGGCTATACCTAATCCTAATAGCTTGCGGTGGCTATACTAATCTTAATATATTGCGGCGGCTATATCTAATCTTAATACATTGCGGCCGCTATACCTAATCTTAAAACATTGCGGCGGCTATACCTAATCTTAATACATTGCGGCGGCTATACCTAATCTTAATACATTGCGGCGGCTATACCTAATCTTAATACATTGCGGCGGTTATACCTAATCTTAATACATTGCGGCGTCTATACCTAATCTTAATACATTGCGGCGGCTCTACCTAATCTTAATACATTGCGGCGGCTATACCTAATCTTAATACATTGCGGCGGCTATACCTAATCTTAATCCATTGCGGCGGCTATTCCTAATCTTAATACATTGCGGCGGCTATACCTAATCTTAATACATTGCGGCGGCTATACCTAATCTTAATACATTGCGGCGGCTATACCTAATCTTAATACATTGCGGCGGCTATACCTAATCTTAATACATTGCGGCCGCTATACCTAGTCTTAATACATTGCGGCGGCTATACCTAAGCTTAATACATTGCGGCGGCTATACCTAATCCTAATACCTTGCGGTGGCTATACCTAATCTTAATACATTGCGGCGGCTATACCTAATCTTAATACATTGCGGCGGCTATACCTAATCTTAATACATTGCGGCGGCTTTACCTAATCTCAATACATTGCGGCGGCTATACCTAATCTTAATACATTGCGGCGGCTATACCTAATCTTAATACATTGCGGCGGCTATACCTAATCTTAATACATTGCGGCGGCTATACCTAATCTTAATACACTGCGGCGGCTATACCTAATCTTAATACATTGCGGCGGCTATACCTAATCTTAATACATTGCGGCGGCTATACCTAATCTTAATACATTGCGGCGGCTATACCTAATCTTAATACATTGCGGCGGCTATACCTACTCTTAATACATTGCGGCGGCTATACCTAATCTTAATACATTGCAGCGGCTATACCTAATCTTAATACATTGCGGCGGCTATACCTAATCTTAATACATTACGGCGGCTATACCTAATCTTAATACATTGCGGCGGCTATACCTAATCTTAATACATTGCGGCGGCTATACCTAATCTTAATACATTGCGGCGGCTATACCTAATCATAATACATTGCGGTGGCTATACCTAATCTTAATACATTGCGGCGGCTATACCTAATCTTAATACATTGCGGCCGCTCTAACTAATCTTACTACA
>NW_027453627.1:0-67751 GCF_964194025.1 Convolutriloba macropyga | reverse complement strand
AAAACGTGACTTCACAAAATTTTCTATGAATTAGTTGTTTTGCTCATTCAAAATTAAAGTTACCAACAATCATCTTTAAAAAGCATTTTATTTTTTCAATAACTAAACAGCTGGATAATTTAACAGAACATTAATTAAAATTAAAATATCAAACAATTTTTAGATGAGTAGGTCATCATTATGAAAAATATGCTACTTTTCTTTTGGAATTCGAAGAGAAAATTTTTACAAAAATGAACATTCATTTTTGGAAGAATTTTGAATTAACAATGGATAATGCGAAAAAAGAAGAAACAAAGGTTATCCATTTTTAAGCGCTTAATTGGTTTATAAGTAATTGCGCCCAATATATTTAAATATGTGACATGTAATTTGTAAAAAATTCACAAAAATTTTAGGTGGAATGTCGCTCATAATATAGAGTTTTTTAAAGCTTTTCGCGTATGGTTAATTTTGTCATGTGATAGGCAGTATTTCAGGCGAAACGTGAAAGCTTCAAACACAAAAAGCAGCGAAAGGCTCAAGCAACGAATTTCAACGATAACTACTTTAAATGTTCTGTTTCAAAAACCACTGATAAGCTAATGCAACGAAAAAACAAGATAATAGTCAGACCATTTGTTCTCGACCTTAAAGTTTTTGTGGTTTCTACCAGGTAAAAATTTCAAAACCAATCAAGAGAATAGAAATTGGAAACTTGTTAGATAACACATTTCAACAATTATATCATAACAAACAACATTATAGTATAGAAAAAATGCTACTCCACACTTTCGAAAATTGCATAGGATAAATAGTTTTAAAGTAAAAAAACGTGATGTTTGAAAAAAAAAATGTTCTAATCTTTTTTTTACATTGAAGATCAAGTTATACTATTGTTTAATAATGTTGAGTAGAGACTGGTTAATGAATGGCATATTGCTGAAATATTGAACAAGTATTGTTTTAATATTTGGTTCTTTTTTTCCTTATACACATAATGAAAAAAAAGAACTATTTGAACATGCAAAAATATAATTGATGAACTTAGATTTCAGGCAGTTAAATGTTACAAAGTGTTTTGAATTATTTTTAGGAGAACGGTCATCATTTGTAGTGGATAAAAAGTAAAGATGTTGACACCAACTAAAAATAATTAAAAAGTGAAAACTTATTACTTAACTCCAGTTGAAAACTTGTTGAGCAAGTTTCCTATTAATTTTCCATCAATATTCAAAAAGGGGAAAGTTGTAATTTTCTCATGCCTCCAGCAAAATTATTTTTTTTAAAAAAAAACGTCATTTCAACCATTTCATCCATATCTTTTTATTTATAAATAGAGTATTTACACACACAGAAATATATATATATATATATATATATATATATATATATATATATAAACACGCTTTGGTCTCATTATTTTACTTTTTGTTCATATTGGAAAAACGAAAAAGCTATAGAGAACGACAAGATCAAATAAAATGTTTCATGGCACAATTAAAAACGTAAAAATAGGTGACTTTACGAAATTTTCAAAAAATAGCAGTTTTGCTCCATAACAATCAACGTTTCCAACAATCAACAATTATCTTTAAAAAGCATTTTTTTGCAATATGAAACTATACAGCTAGATAACTTAACAGAACATTAAGTAAAATTGAAAAATCAACCAATTTATAATTAATCATCATTTTGAAGAAATATGCTACTTTCCAATTGCAATTTGAGACGAAAACATTTAGAAAAAAGAATATTCGTTCATGGAAAAAATTTTAATTAGCAATGGATAGTGCAAAAAAAGAAGAAACAAGGGTTAGTAATTTTTGAGCGCTTAATTTTCTTATGAATAATTGCGTATAATATACTTAAACAGGTGACGCGTGTTTTGTAAAAGTTGATAAGAATTCTAAGCGAAATATCGCGTTAAAATATAGAGTTTCTGAAAACTCATCGCGTATGATTCATATCATGCGAAACGTGAAAGCTTCAAAAACAAAGCAACGAAATGCTCAAGCAACAATTTTTGAAGATCGTTATTTTAACAAGTTTGTTTGAAAACCACAGATAAGCTAATGCAAAGAAAAACAAGATATTAGTCAGATCATTTGTTCTCGATATTAAAGATTTTGTGGTTTCTACAAAGTAAAATTTCAAAAACATATATGGAATAAAAAATTGAAAATTATTAGATTACGCAATTCAAAAATATTATCTTTACAAACAACATTATAAAGTAGAAAAATGCAACTCCAAAATGGTATAGGATAAATAGTTTTACAACAAAAACATCATGTTTGAAAAGAAAATTTTACTGCTCATATATTTATTTTGAACATTAAATTAAGCTGTTTTTTAATAATATTGAGCAGTGGCTGGTTAATGAACGGTGCAATGCTGAAGTAATGAACAAGTATTGTTTTAATATTTGGTTCTTTTATTTACGTATACGCATCATGAAATAAAGAATTCTTTGAAAATGCAATATAATTTATAAACTTGGACTTCAGGCTGTTAAAATTTACTAAGAGTTTTGAATTCTTTTTGAATGAACGGTCATAAAGTTTTGTGGATAAAAACTAAAGATGTTGACACCAGCTACAAGAATTAAAAAGTAAATTGTTATGGCTTAACTTTAGTTGAAAACTTTGTTGCGCAAGTTTCTTATTGAGTTTTCATCAATAAACAAATATGAACTGTTTGGTGTTGTAAACAGCAAGGCTACTAAAATTTTTGTGATACAATTTCAAATACAAAATTAAATAATAAAACAAGAAAAATTTGCAATATTTTAACAAGATATCAATTACATAGAAAGATATAAAATTTTCAACAATGTAAGGTATAACTTAAGCAAGCACCCACTTTTGGAGAAAAATGTAAAGCCCTATATAAAATAATATACTGTCACATCGTTCTTAGTCAAACTATTGAAAAACTATGGTAGAAAATTTTGATATACAAAAAGACAAAGATTGATGTTCACAGAAAAGTACATTTAATAAGAAAACGTTTGAAAACAAAAAAATTTTGCTTTAAATATTTAAATAATTTTCAAGTCTGGCAAAGTGGCTGACAGAGGACAGATGATGATGAAACTCAGATAGCTGCGAATTTATATATTGTAATTGTTGCTGACGCAGTTCAGCGTAACGTAACCAACTAAAGTATTTGAGATAAAAGCACGACAGTCAATTTTCAAAATAAATATTTTTGTGCTTTGATCTACCAATTGTACTCAAAACAAAAAAAATAGAACAAAAAAATTCGAAGATGCATAAAACAATAGGACTATCAAAAAAACGTAACCTAGTACTCGGGTCCAGATCGGATGGGTATCTTATAAGGTCTTACAAGTTTTTCGACAAAATTTGTTTTATAAGTAAGAACACACAGGTTGGAGATTAACTTGCACGTTGAATTCTCAAGTTGAAAGTTTTTGCAGGTCGGATGATTAACTCGTAAGATTATTGCAAGTTTTCTCCACTCGAGCTTCGCCCCCACTGGTTCTTTCTAGATTACGGATTACGTTTTTTTATTTAATGTCAAAGGCAGGCTGTCATGTTGCATGATTTCTCAAAGAATAATTCGAACTTCTGAATTACAATTTTCATCTGTCTCAGCTTAGCTAACTGTGTTCACTGCTTCTTTTCAGCGTAAGATTAACTTACAAAATTTTCTGAAAAAATGTTTTCAACGAATTTAGAAGATTTAATTATCAGTTTTGCTTATTCATCTGGTGGATTTTGTTGCACTTTAGAAGGTAGCATTACTTAAAATTATACCTGTTTCGACCGTCCATTTATCATGTTGAAATTTCCAATTGCCTTTTCATTTTTTTCATTGTAAATCAAATGGTAAACTTTACCTTTCAAAAAAAATGCGACGCGGATTGTTAATTTGAAAGAACTTCCAGGCCGGATGTTGAACTTGTAAAAACTTCGAAGTTGTGAATAATACTTATGAGAGCTTGAGTTTATGACAAAAAAACTTGTAAACAACTTGTAAAAACTCACAAGATAACAATCCGTAACGAGCTTGGTAACTAATAAAGCAATTGTGTTTGAAACGTGCGTTACTAATGTGGTGTATGATATATTAATAAGAGCTCTACAACATTTTTCGCGAACTATGACTGTTTCTTCGAAATATTGCAATTGTTTTTTACTAGGTCATCATGATAATTTTTCTCCAAGAGATTAAATGGGAATTTTAGGTAGGCTATTTTAGAAAAATTTCTGTTTTTATTAGTACCCGGATCGAGGTGTCACCGCCATTCAACTCAAAATTTTGTAAGATAAGCGGTGAATATGGAAAATGTTGTAAGATAAACGCTGAAGGCGGTGAATTTAAATATATCAGTCTGTGAATTCGTTGAAAAAAAAACGTAATCGTTTGTTACCGATGAAATTACATAATTTTACCACTGAATTTAGCGGTGAAACTACATAAATTCACCATTTTGAAAAAAATGTATAAATTATGTGAGATAAATGCGGTGAAATTACATAACTTCACCGCTTAACTTAGTGGCGAAATAACAAATTTACCGCTTAGAGAAAAATGTTAAATTTCTGCGAGATCAGCAAAAAATGCGGTGACATTGCATAACTTCTCCGCTTAATTTATTGGTGAAATAACATAAATTCACCGCTTAGAAAACGTTTTGAATTGTTTTTTGTCCAACAACGTTAAGATACATTTTTTAAGAGACTCACGCAAAATTTACCTACGAATAATCATACATCTTTCTGCTACATTTTTAAGCGGTCATTCTATGTATTTTCACCACTAGAGCAAGCGGTGAGCTAACAAAAAATTGCCATATTTCACCGCTAACATTTGTAATTTCACCATTAATCTTACAAAAAATCAATGCTAATATTTGAAAGAATTTAGAATGAAATTGATTTAAATTCACAACGAACATGCTAGATTTGCGTTAGAAGTGCCCCAGGGGGAGAAGAAGTGGCTGAAATGAAGGAGGTGAGAGATTCAACTCCGTTTAAGGACGATAATATAAAGTACGCCGTGAAGTGTGGTGAATTTTTGTAAGTTCATCGCTTACTCTTGCGCTGAAATTACATATTTTCACCGCATTTCACAGCAAAATTATGTAAGACATTTGCGGTAAAAAAACAATTTTTCACCGCTTATCTTACATATTTTTCCAATTTTTCGTCGACCCAGGTAAGTTTTAGCAAAACTTGAACTCTCACGTTGTCCTCTTTTCACAAGGATGGAAATATGTTGAATGCAGTTGAATAAATATGGTTAACTATACAAGAAGTAAAATAAATAATTTGAAAAATGGCTTTAAAATAACAAAACGAGATTGTCAAACAAAGATGAAAGCCACTTTTGAATGAGATACAACTAAGACGGCTGCGTTCTGAAATTGATTAGAAGTCAAAAAGTCGGTTTTGATGTTTGTTGATTAGATTCATTACTTTAATTGAACGTTAAAGTAGATCAATGATCGGATTGAACAACTGCTTTTCTGTTTTTTAATGTTAAATTGATGTTTTTAGATTTCATTTGGCATTCAAATTAGCATTTAAAAATGTCTTAAATAGATTTTAACAATTAATTTTTTAAATGATAGTATTTATCTATTGATGAGTTAAATTGGATGCAATTTTTATGGATACATGACAAAACACCCAATGCTATTTTATGATAGTTTCATATAAAATCCCACGGGCCTCCGAGGTATGCCAAACGGAATAACTTTACTTTTAAAACTTAATAAATAGACTTGTATTCTGCGTTATCTCTTTTATGCATTTTTAAGATAAATAGTCGTTCTGATAAATTTAAAATTAGGGTAAAATGTTGGGTAAATTTTGGGTATTTTTCATATTGCGTATTTTGCCATTGGATTTGTCGTCATGGCATCGATTCTTCTTTTTTGACCACGCCACAGTATTTGATAAGCTTCGCACTCAAAACGTCATCTCAAAACACATTTTATTTCAATTGACTTCAAGTCCACCTTAAGACTAGAACCAAACGATAATAGCATCATAATTATGTTTGTGCAGCTATATTATAGCAGTGTTTTTTGAAAAAATTTTTGTCAAGGCTTCTAAACAAACAAACCGAATTAGTTGCTTTTAATGTTTATTTAATGGCTTCCAAAGTAAATAAACGGTATCAAATTGAATTCAGATCCCATAATATGGCACAGTTGATGCTACTGCAATCAAGTTGAAGTGATACGGATCAGTTGTATTACCAATTCACTAATTTTTTCGAATTTCTTGTAAGGTCAGTTGAGTCCGTATACGTTGAGATAACTCGAGAGTTAATATTTCATTTGTTTCCAAAATGTTGGAAATCCTTAGTCCTAAAAAACTATGTTTGTGTCACACAGTGAGGACTCAATTGCAAAAGACAACATTTGGTTAAACTTTGTGCATAAGAAGCTAACTCTATTGTTTTTCGGAGAGGTTCAAATCGAAAAATCTGTCTGAAGTTTGAAAGAATGTGAGCTATTGACATTGCTGAGCATCATGTCAAAACTAACGTTACGTTGAGCTGATAAAAGTTGGAGAAGTGCTAAAAAGAACAATTAGCTGTGAAAATCAAATTCATCAATAGCAGGGTCGGTGTTATGCTTGAGAGACAGTGCGTGAACAAAGGCTCTAACTGGGAAGCCGTTGCAATCGTAGTAGTGCTCAAAAACAACCTCTGACGTACTTAAACATTGTCTTCGGATGAGAATCATTAAAATAAATTTAAAGGTACGCAGAAAATTTTCTGTTCGGAAAGAAAGCAGAGAAAAGCTTTTCCAATTTTTTTGTTAAAACGGATCGCTTAAATTAGTTATCCCCCACATTAGAATAAGTTGATTGAAATGTTTTTGCTCTTAGCCTTAGTTTTTGTAATTTTTTCATCTTCACTTACACGTTCTTTAATTCTACCTTACCCTGAAGGTTACGCAATAATTATTTAAACAAACACGTTCGTTCCCAATTAAAATTTTTTCACTTGAATTTCCTTAATTTAGAAACTATATTCTATTATGGAGTCTTGAGAAAATATTATTTTATTTTGCCTTAAATTTTCGAAAATGCCGTAGACATTTTTTGAATAGAGGGAAAGTTGATTTTAAATCCGGAATCTAATTACATAGCTTGTCAGTACTGAAACATTGTATTCCAATTGTATATCGTCGGCCCAGTACTTTATCAGTGTATTATCTTGTGAGCATCTTGCTACCTCATTTTGTGCAGAATTGATCTCATAGATGCTTTTTTCCTGAAAATAGAGTGAGCATCACTGGTTTTGATTGACACAATGTTCATAGGAAAAAAATCATGAAAACTTCAAAAAAAAAAATTGGAGAATGTACCTCTGAGCATGACGATGACTTAAAATCTTAAAACGTTGCACGTGAAGTAATAACTGTAGAAAAAATACCCTCTAAATTCAGTAGATATACAATGAGTGCCTGGAACCTGTCAAAATGTAAACTTTTGGACCGAACTTACAGATTTTGTTTTGGTTTTCATTTCACACGGTAAATGAATTTTGTGTAAATGTCCAACTTTTAGCTCAACGAAAACAGATACGATACATGGCCGATGTAAAGGAACCAAGTTCCTTTATATTTTATCTCCCCTCACACCCTCATTCCCCCCCCCCCCACCTACACTTTCGTCCTCCAAAACCCATTCATTTCCTGATTTACATTCCCCCAACCTATTTCCATTGAAGCTATTTATTTAAGTTGATTTAATTGAAGATGTCAAAAGTGGTTGACATTTTCTTTCAGTATTATTTATAGTAAGGGATTTCCCTTATTTGTATGATGTGTTTATACTTCTATGATGTATTTATAGAAGTTGATTTGCTACCATGGTTGCGATTTTCAGAAATACAAATATTAATGAAAAGTTGTCTTGGTATGCAAGACTTAGGCCGAAGAGCATAAACATTTCTGGCGTATCCTAGGGTCAAAAAAGGACCTTTGAAACTTGCTCGACTCAGACTGGGGAATTTTTGATTTTATAGGTGGGAACTTAGACATTTGACACTTAGCACATTTGAACTCTGGTTTGATAACTTCACATGTTTTAATCAAAAACATCACAATCACAAAAGATCCAACTGATTTTTAATCTGGCTCTAGAAGTGAAGATTGATTTGAGAGTTCTCCTGAGAAAGATGCTTGCGTGGGATGCCTAGTCACGACAGATGGGCTAGCCTTACTTGCAGAATTGAGAGTCTTCATTTCGAAAGTTGGATTTTAATAGGCGTCTAGTTATCGTTGGATCAATATAGTATCTTTCCGCATTAGTTCTGAAAGGAGTAGGTCCTCCTCTAGGTGAAATTTGAAAGCACCACAAACACACACATTAACTTAGGATTAGTTGCAAGGCCTGGTATGCCCTTGCTACCTTAAGGTTTATAGGAACGTGAAGTTATCCCCCCACCAGTGTCAGTAGACACACACAATAGTCAAAAGTTAGCCACCACAGGTTAGGGTTCTTTCAGTCGCGCTCAAAAATGCAACGAAATAAACATCACATATATCTAAGTTTAATATAATTTCACTGATTAGTGAAAAGTTTTAACTCTATACAACTTCTTATTAGCATCACACCTGTTTCAAACATCCCTGATTAGTGATAGCGATAAGCAAAAAACATTAGCTAAGCACAGTAAGCAACAGCCTCATTTAAATAATAGGTATTAACATAACAAAAGATAGAATAGGGCTGTTACAAGGAAACATAGTGCAGTAACAGTGCAGTATAAACTTTGTAAAATAAGAAAAGTCTTCTAAAACAATCAATATGCCAAACAAGTCCAAAGCATCATCAGCAGCAAAGAACAGCCTAACGCAACCACTTCAGTTGAAAGTGGTAGAGTGGAACGCAGTAAAAGACCTCTTCGAAGAACAAATAAATAGTAACGAAGGTCTAAGCATACTACGTGAAACTTTGGAACTCTTGAGGTCTCAAAAAGAGCAGTTAGACAGAAGTTGCAATGAACTCATGAAGCTACAGCTGACAAGTGAAGAGTTGACAGCACTTGCTAATGAATCTGCCGAAAGAAACATAACCATGCTGAAATGCAAACAGAGAGCAAAAGCACACAGAACAGATGCAAGTGACATTGAATCCGCTTTTAACACTTCAGCAGCGCCTTCCTCTAATCTATTAAGAAAACAGTACCCTTTACGCAATAGAGCAATGAAACATCATTTCGCCAGCCGCATCAATCAGGAAAGTAACAACGTTGACTCGTCCCAATCAGAAGACCCTGATAATTCTCAACCTGTTCTGAACATTGAAGAGAGAGAGGAAGGAACCGGGAATTTCTCACAGGGGCACTGAGAACAGATGAACGATCGAGAGAAGAAAACAATGCTCAGGGACAGAGCCGATATGAGGATGAGGACAGCAGAGCAGGGCGTTTGCAAAAACCATGTTCTTTTCGCAACAATAACCAAGCTGCTCCGACCATGAGCCATAGGTACACACCGCAAATCAATCAACTTCCACTGAACAATTTCAGAGGGCCTGATGGACCAAATAACAACGGCTATAACAACAACCTATATAATGGCTTTCCGAGTTTCATACCAGACTGAATGCAACACCAAGCACTGATGTTACAGAATACAATGAGTTTGCCTAAGATATCAATTAATAATTTCACAGATGATCCTTTGAAATGGCACCAGTGGTTCAGTTTCTTTCACAACAAAGCAACCATTCACAACGTCACTGGCCTCTCAGATGCTCAAAAAATGACCTACCTCCAACACTCCGTAACGCATAAAGCAAAAGACTCCATAAGTGGATATTCCTACAATGGGGACTACTACCATGAAGCCATCGCTTAACTGACCAGAAAGTTTGGCAAACCAGAGTATATTGTCGCTGCATACCTCGATCCATTTGAGAAGTGGCCAAAACCCAGATTAGATGAACCAAACTCATTTGTGAGCTTCTCATCTTTCTTGAGGAGACTTGTACAAACCTTTCGGCTCCACAACTTCGAAGCTGGTCTTTAGCTGTCTTGAGAATAGCCTGAGACAAACTGAACGCTACCATGATAAACAGATGGAATCAACACAAAAGAAGCCAAGCCTTGCTGCAACCTAACCTTACCCACTTTGCTTATTGGATTGATTCCTACGCAGAGGCGTGCGAGGACATCTCCCCACAACGGAACCAGAGTGAAGAATTTTTCTAGAAGGGGGCCAACAGATGTGTCATGTCAACTCTGCTCACAAAACCACAACCTTGGTCGTTGACTCGAATACTTGCTGAGATGCAAACAGAGCAAAAGCGCACAGAACGGATGCAGGTGACACTGAATCTGCTTTTAACACATCAGCAGTGCCTTCCCCTAGTCAACTGAGAAAACAGTACCCTTTACGCAATAGAGCAATGAAACACCGGTTTGCAAGCCGCAACAATCAGGGAACTAACAACGATGACTCGTCAGACAAAATAAGTACACATCACAAAATCAACAAACACTGAACAATTGTACCGGACCTGTTGAACACAATAACAACGCCTATAACAGCAACCTATACAATGGCTTCCCGAGTTTTCCACCAGACTGAATGCAAACCAAGCACTTATGATACAGAGCACATTGAGTTTGCCCAAGATTTCAATTGACAACTTCACAGGTGGTCCTCCGAAATGGCATCAGTGGTTCAGTTTCTTCAAAGGAACCGTTCACAATCACAGTGGCCTCTCAGACGCCCAAAAAATGACATACCTCCAAATAACTGTAACACATAAAGCAAGGGATTCCATAGGTTGATACTCCTACAATGGGGACTACTACCATGAAGCCATCGCTGAACTGACCAGAAAGTTTGAGAAACCACAGCACATTGTCGCTTTATACCTGGATCAATTGGAGAAGTGGGCGAAACCCAGACTGGACGAACCAAACACTTTTGTGAGCTTTTCATCTTTCTTGAGGAGAATGGTAAAAACACTCAGGCTTCACAACTTTGAAGCTGATTTGAAGTCTTCAGCTGTCTTGAGAATGGCCAGAGACAAACTGAACCCTAACAAGATAATCAGATGGAATCAACACACAAAAAGCCATGGCTTGCTTCAACCTAACCTTACCCACTTTGCTGATTGGATTGACTCCTACGCAGAGGCGTGCGAAGACATCTCCCCACAATGGATCCAGAGAACCAGAGTGAGCACTTTTTCTAGAAGGGGGCCACCAGATGTGTCATGTCAACTCTGCTCACAAAATCACAACCTTGGTCGTTGATCCGAATACTTAGAAAAGTCAATGTATGACCGACAGGGTTGTGTGAGGAGGTTCAATCTCTGCCCTAACTGTCCAAGAGCTCACGAAAATAGTCTGTGCCGATCGAAAACAAGGTGCGTTGTGGACAGATGCAATGGCTTCCATCACTCAACCTTCCATAGGACTGATGCAAGGCATCAGCAACAAAGTGCACAACCAAGTGGGAAATGGAATCAAAGCTCACAAATTAGTACATTCAGAAACCAAACAAACTAAAACCAGTCAAACTATGGACGTAACTTTAATAATGGAAACCCAAGGCAGCGAATGAGTACAAACTACAACCAATAGAATGGAAACATGAACAGACAATGTGGATCTAATAGCAGCACTTCTCACAGGGGCATCTGGAACAGAAATGGTTTTCATCCTCAACCGATTAACGCGCAGAACAACAACAACAGACAGCAGAGTAGCAATCAGCGCACTGTAGCCCAACAGCAGGCAACTACTCCGCATCAAAACTACACTTGCAGCAACCAACAGGAAACTTCATGGATCAGACCGCAGATACAATTGCAGGCGATACCAGTAACACTTTTCAACAGAGATCTTTGCATTGAAACCTACGCTTTGTTGGACAGTGGCAGTGACAACACTCAAATAACACAGAAGGTTGTTGATGCACTTCAAGTTCAACAACCGAAAGACATAAACCTACCACTAGCTTCACTTCACGGTGAACACTGATTTAAAACAGCAGATGTCATGATCGGCATAGGAGCTTTGTGCAGCAGTTGTCCTGTGATCAGAATCCCTGTGTACGCAACAGCAATGGAAGAGTTTCGGATGCCAAGAGTTCCAATTGAAATGTTGAATGAGATCTGCAGAGACCATTTTCACCTCCAGAACATAAGATTTCCAGCAATCAGACACAACCGGATCGGAATTATGATTGGAGCAGATGCATTCACAGCAACGGTTCCCCGACAGTTCACAACAGGACCCAATGGCACCCCATACGGAGTCAACACTCTGCTTGGCTGGACACTGACAGGGCCCATTCCTCAGAGGTACACGCAGAAGAGAGTCGGACAGTCAAACAGCACAAGCATAAAACTTTTCAATCATATCAGGAGACGACAAGACGATCCAGATGAAGATCTTCTCCAACTCTTCTGGACAATTGAAGGAGTGAACTTCAATCAGTGTTCTTCAAAGGGACAATCTGCAGATGACAAAGAAGCTCTGTCCATCCTCAATGATACCATAAAACACATTGGTGACAGATACCAGATTGGACTTCCATTGAAGAAAGACATCACACTCCCTAATAATTACTTCATGGCCAAAGTTCAGTGGCACGCTCTGCAGCAGAGACTGGAGAGGGACACAAACTTGAGAGACCGATACGAGGAAACAATAAAAAAAGACTTGAATAAGAACTACATTACAACTGCAGACCCCGGTTGCAGACACACCATCTGGTACCTTCCCCATCACCCAGTGATCAACAAACAGAAACCAGACAAAATCCACAGAGTCACAAACGCTGCTTCCAAATATAGGGGAATCTCACTCAATGAGGCATTGCTGACAGGGCCGGATCTACTCTGCAACCTGCATGGCCTTCTTCTCTGCTTCAGACAGTACTCAGTGGCAATCACAGCTGACATCGAGGCGATGTTCACGCAAATTGGCATCCAACCACAAGACCAGGACTATCACCGTTTTTGTGGACAGAGGGTGGCAGTGAAAAGACCTTCAAATACAATTGACTCATTTTTGGAGCCTCATGCTCACCTTCTTGTGCGATCTTCGTGCGATCTTTGTTCTGCAGAAGTGTGCAAATGACCACAAACAAGAACATCCAGAGGCCTACACATCAATCATGCAGCAGTTCTACATGGATGATTTTATGCAGACCTACCCTTCTGAAGAGGAGGCCCGCAGAAGTGCAGAGGAGATCAAACCTTTTTTTTATACAGGAGGATTCAATCTGACAAAGTTCCTGTGCAACAAATCAGCCGCATTACAAAACCTACTGGAAGAGGACAAGGCAGAAATTAAAGCCCAAAGAATACTTGGTCAGACGTGGGACCCCAAGACTGACAAATTGATGTTTGCAAAACCAAAGCTTATTTACACAGGACAACAGATGACTCAAAGAAAGGTTCTTTCAATGACAGCTTCTCTGTTCGATCCAGTTGGACTGATTTTACCCTTTGCCATCAGAATTAGATGCATTCTCCAAAGAATCATTAAAGAGGGAAGAAACTGGGATCAACCTGTGTCAGAATGCTACCAGCAGGAACTACCGGAGTGGATGGATGAGCTCGGCAGCATGACTTCAATCCAAATTCCTAGATGCTTGATTCCCAACACCAATGGAACCCATCATTTTCACACATTCAGTGATGCCTCAATGAGTGCAATTGCTGCCATAGTTTATGTGAGGACAACCAACGCCGATGGATCTTGCACATCACAATATGTGATCAGCGAAACAAAGGTGGCACCGATCAAGCAGCTGAGCATTCCAAAACTGGAATTGGAAGCAGCAACACTTGGAGCAGAGCTGGCTGGGTTCTGTGAGAGCAAGATGACAAAACCATAACCTCAAAACACTTTTGGACAGATAGCACTGCTACACTTGGATGGATACAATCCAAGCAAAGACAGAAGATGTACATTGCCAACAGATGGACCAAAATTCATGAGAATTCCAACCCAGACAACTGGAGACACATCCCTGGAAAGATGAATCCCGCTGACCACGGCACACGAGGCCTCACCCCATCAGACATACCAAATCTGTGGCTTCAACCACCGGACTTTCTAAACACACCTCAAGACTCCTGGAATTTTGCAGAGGACAGTGATCCCCACATATGCGCTACACAAGCGACACATCTTCAACCGCCGGTCATTGAGGTTGAAAAGTTTTCAACATGGAGTCGACTACTCAACTCTACTAGATTGGTGTTCCAGGCAATAAGACGCTTCAAGGCAAAACTCCGAACTAGAAGACAAAACGAGTCACCTGGGACCTCCAACACCAACTACCTGGGGTGTTCCTCCAACAGGAACTACCTCATCAAAATTTCCCAAAATGAAATGTTCTCAGGAACAGTTTCTGCACTGTTGAAGGGAGACAATCTTGAGAAAGGAGACAAGCTGATGCCCTTCACTCCCTTTCTAGATGACATTGGACTGTTGAGGGTAGGAGGAAGACTCAACGAGGCTCCTCTAAACTACAGTGCCATACATCCCCTCGTTCTTCATAGCTGGAGCAGAATTGCAAGGCTGTTGATTGAAAAGGCGCACCATGACTGTGGCCATCAGGGCGTGGAACATGTGAAGGCTTCGGGATTGTAAAGGAACCAACTTCCTTTATATTTTATCTCCGCACACACACACACACACAAACACATAAAAAAACTCAATATCAGAAAGAAAACTTATGTGCTTTATTTTATTGTTTACATTTTCATTTCAAATGTTGCCTTTTGTTGCCGGGAGTGTAAAGGAACCAAGTTCCTTTATAGTTTATCTCCCTTCACACCTTCAATTTCCTCCCCCCACCTACACTTTCGTCCTCCAAAACCCATTCATTTCCTGATTTCCATTCCCCCAACCTATTTCCATTGAAGCTATTTATTTAAGTTGATTTTACTAAAGAAGTGGTTGACATTTACTTTCAGTATTATTTATAGTGAAGGATTTCCCGTTTTTAACCACAACTTGTGTGCCAACGGCGCGTCTTTTGGTTCACACTATTGTCGACTTTAAATTGATGCTATTTTTTTTCCAGGCAATTATTATTGCAATAATTATTATTGCAATTATCATTGCCTAGTTTATTATTTTCCAGGCAATAAGACGCTTCAAGGCAAAATTCCGAACTAGAAGACAAAACGAATCACCTGGAACCTCTAACACTGACAATTTTGCATCAGATGAGAACAAGGCAAGGAATTACATCATCAAAATGTCCCAAAACGAGTTGTTCTCAGGAACAATTTCTGCACTGTTGAAGGGAGACAATCTTGAGAAAGGAAAAAAGCTGATGCCCTTCACTCCCTTTCTAGATGACATCGGACTCTTGAGGGTAGGAGGAAGACTCAACAAGGCACTTCTAACCTACAGTGCGAAACACACCTCGTTCTTCATAGCAGGAGCAGAATTGCAAAGCTGTTGATTGAAAAGGCGCACCATGACTGTGGCCATCAGGGCGTGGAACATGTGAAGGCTCCGGGAGTGTAAAGGAACCAACTTCCTTTATATTTTATCTCCCCCCCCACACACACACATAAAAAACTCAATATCAGAAAGAAAACTTATGTGCTCTATTTTATTGTTTACATTTTCAATTCAAATGTTGCCTTTTGTTGCCGGGATTGTAAAGGAACCAAGTTCCTTTATATTTTATCTCCCCTCACACCCTCATTTTCCTCCGCCCACCTACAATTTTGTCCTCCAAAACCCATTCATTTCCTGATTTCCATTCCCCCAACCTATTTCCATTGAAGCTATTTATTTAAGTCGATTTTATTGAAGAAGTAGTAAGGGATTTCCCGTTTTTAACCACAACTTGCGTGCCAATGGCGCGATTTATGATGTATTTATAGAGGTTGATTTGCTACCATGGTTGCGATATTCAGAAATACAAATATTAAAGAAAAGTTGTCTTGGTATGCAAGACTTAGGCCGAAGAGCATAAACAGCCCATGATATGCAATTGGAGTACAAAGTTTCGGTACTAATTTGTTACTAAGGTTCGGATAAGTCCTCTTCTGTAATGCTAAACGTTTTATGCGTATATGTGTTTTTATTTTACCTATGTTTGAAGAATTCGTTAGCAGACGGTAAAATGTGACCCGATACCTGATTTTGCGTCTTTTGGTTCACACTATTGTCGATTTTAAATTGATGCTAGTTTTTTTTAACAAAGCTGTGAGGTCGGTTGAACGATTGGACAAAACTTCAGAATTAGATCAGTACGTGCAAGGTTCGTTTCAGAAACTGGTCAGTACGTGAAGGTTGCATTTCAAAACCAGGTCAAAACCAAAAACAGAATTTGCAGGATGACGCAGGATTTACCCAGTGTGCAGTTTTCATTGCCGGGAGCATTTTCAGACTTCGACTTCGCTTTTACTACGCTTTAGAGTAAACTGAGAGATTTTCTTCTGCATCTTATCATGAAAAGTCTAAACTATGACATGATTTTACCATTGGTTGGTGTAAAAAAAATATACAGAACTGAAAACAATAGTTCAGTATTGATTTTTTCGGGAGTCAAGTCCGGGTAGTACTTAAACTGTTTAGGTAGTGGTGACGCTAATTGACAAATTAGCGTTGAGTTCGCTTTAGCTAGGTGTAAAATGTAGTAAAATGACATGGGAGAGGGATAGTAAGTTAGATAATTTAGGTCAAGTTAATTAAGTTAAGTTAGGTATTTGAATTTAGCTTTCTGTTATTAAGGGTTATTGTTTCGAAGGCGCCAGGGAGGAGAGTTGAGTGATATATCTTAAAAAAACAAATTGATGAACAAAAGCATATTGAGCTGTCGATATATTTCGTTTACTTAGCAAAGTTGTATTTTTGCATCAGGCCAAAGTCGAAATGAGTGATTTAAATTTAGAAGTCAACTAGAGAGCGAAGATTTGAGGTGAACTAGATTCTTCGAATAGAATTGGAATTTCAATTTGAAGTAAATGAAAGTGCAATTTAAAATTTGCAAAATAATGGGCATTCCCAAACCTGTTACCTTCAACTTTTTAAGTTATGTTCATCATTGGAATCTGAAAATTAGTGGAGATGTTGCCCTAATGATTGTCCATATATAATGGGAATGCGGGGCCGCTTACAAGTTTTTGATCTGAGTTATTTAAGTAGAGTTCTGCTGATTTAGAGTAAAAAAGGCAATCTATTGGTTTTTTGAAATGCCACCAAGCAGATCTTGGCCGCCCTCCCCTTGGAGGTTATATTAAGCGGACGTTTACCAAATTTTAATGGCATGTGCACTCAATGCTCCTCTCAGGCTGGTATACCTTTTGGACCAATCCGAACACCCAACTCCGAGTAATTAGCACCGGAAGTGACGTGATTGGAAGGTTTTCGATATTTTGAATGGAAAAATGACTGTTCGAGTATGATATAAGGGTAACTATGAGTTGCAATGGTTATTAAATCCAGAGTACTGTATGGGATGATCATGGAAAAGGGTTAGGATAAATTTTGGTGTCTTTTGCGGTAAGTAGGCCGTTTTTTTGCCGGAAAACAGTTAGCACTTAAATTGAAATAGCACTTTCTCGAAAAATTGAAGTTGGATTGACCTGAAATTGTGGGAATAGACTAATTTGGCTATGAGGAATCCAATTTTGAGATCGGAGTTGACCCCAGACCACTGGTGCTGCGGAACGTAAAATTTGAACTGCTCGTGGAGTATTGGTAGCAGCCGTATGAATTTTGGAGTGTAAGTGTATATTTTCAGGGGGTTTCGATTGTTGATATTCTAAACCCCAGATTTTGACCGGAAGTCGGTGCTTCGGGACGACCCGAGAGCCGAAAACCGGAAATTGACGTTTTGAGCGGCCGAATGACTTTGAAATGGTATTAATATGATAACCTGAGACAGTTAGTGACAAAAAAAAACCACCCCGGTCAATTTTGACGAACTCGGATATTTCGGGTTTCGATACCCACGACTCGTTAAAACATCTTCAAATTGCAAACGACTCGCAACGGCTGATCCGTTGGTCATAAAACTTGACAGGAAAGTTGATGGTACCCTATAAATACTAGAAAACTTTACCCGAAGATGTTTTGACCACTACTTCGCAAGTTATTAAGTTTTGAAATTTGGAGTCATCCGGGAGGTCGATTAAAAGTGTGTGCAGTCATTGCTCGTGTTCTAGTGGAAGTTAGGTCATGAGATTTTGTAAGTAGGTGCAACTATAAGAGACCTTTCCGTGACAATAATTAGTTTTATCAACTTGACCCCTCATTTTGGATGGGTGACCTTTGGATGACCCCTACAGGTCAAATTTTGGGCTTTCAGAAATTTTAGACTTTTCGGCGGTTTTTAACTGGTGAATTGCATGAAATAGTTTCAATATTGGAAATTACAATTGATCGTTGGTTTAGGGTTGAGTTTAGTTATTTATTCAACACACAATTTTTGACAGGGATTGATTGCAGCTAGTTAATTTTACAGCGGAAATGAAGGTATAAGAACTTTTCAGAGCAACGTTCAATGTTTACTAAGCAAAAACTGATTGACATGTCAAGTACAAATATGAGATAACGTGGAGTGGATTTGTTTACATAAGAGTCCAAAGGTCGTATACTTAAGATAAGGAGAAAGTTGAACAATGGTTGGTAGCAGTTAAATGACAGAGCATAATTTGATATTGGTTTGTTTGCATAGCAAACAAAGCCCTCCTACAGAATGTATTAGATTTAAAGTTAAAGTTGCAATGTTTACTTAAGAGATTAAGTTTTGTTTGCTTATGATAAGAGCGTATTGATTGAGTATAAATTGAAGTGACACAGAAATTTTGAGAGAGAGAGAGAAAGATTTTGGAGATTTTGGGAGAACTTCAGAAGTATGGATTCGCACAAATGAGATAAAGCAGTTGGTTTAGTGGGACTAAAATCTAAAAGATGGTGTGAAAAGCAAATAAGAGATTGAGATTGAGACTTAACTCTGGAAGTTTGTAATCGCATGACCAGTTGGGATAATGTAAGCGTTTTTGATTTAGTTCATTTGGGAAGTGAACCACGGTTATTGCTATTATTATATTAATTACTATTATAAATTGTCATGAATTTGTCTTTTCCATTGATATACAAGTAATTCTCTTACCTTTGTTATCCATATAAGTAGAATTGATATTACGAGAACCATTGTGAATTAACTTATTTCAATGCAATCTAATTTGCAACAGCATACAAGAGTGGAAGAGCGGAAAATTCAGAGTAACAAAGTAACGCTTGCTCCACCAATTCAAAACCGTTGGTTTATTTTATTTGATCGATCCTCTGGGCGACAGAGTCTCCTCACTGTTGAGCCTAGCAGAAATTCAGAAGATGACATTGGCGCTCCTGGGTGTGCTTCGTTTCTTTGTTTTTTTTGCTGTCGATTATCTTCCAATTAGTTGAAGAGCGTGCGACATTTTTCGTTGGAGAAACTGCTGAGAGCACACCGACAGTTGACTTAAGTTTGCGGTTTGGTTTACCAATAGTTTGACTATGTTTGGTTATCAGTTGGTGAAGCGTTTTTCTTCACGAGGCTACCAAATTCGGGAAGATTGAAGTGAACATTATTTGAGCAGTGGCATGAAGCTAGGATGGACAGAAGAAGAGATGATGAAGTGGTTGCCTACAAAATTGTGTGAGTGGGCCTTGAATGCAGTAAGTGATTTACCAAGAGATTATTGGCAGTCGACTTCCAGGAAGCAAGCATGGACACTGACCGAGACATTGTATCAGTTTGATATACGATTGTCTGACAATCCACGTTTCTATGAGCGATTTATTTGTTAGAGGAAAAGCGGGAAGTAGGGTGGAATTCAAAGAAACCAGAGATACTGTTGATCAGAGAACACAACAGCAGTGTTCTCAAAGGCAGGTGATTGATACAAGTAGCGTTGACACTTTACTAACGGATGAATTTTGGCAACCTGGGTCCCGCTGTGTTGTATCAAGACAATCAAGAAAAGGAGCATTTGGTAAAGATCTGTTTGGAGAAGTGGAAGATACGAGAGTTGCTGGGAGTTCTAGTAGAAGAAGAATACCAGCTTACGGCGATGAAGTGGAAACTGGAAATGAGGTCGAGTTTACGGAGGAATTTTGTGGTCAAATGACTCATGAAACTTGTAAAGCAGTGCTTAGCGAATATGAAAACAGTGGCTTCAGAAAAATTCATACAGAGGAAAAAATCATTGAGCGCAGTGTTGAGTCTTGTGGACCAGATGAGCATCATGCCATGAAAAAGGATTGTGTACTGTCACCAGAGTCTGGGGAGCTAAGCGATGAACAGTCGGATGATGACAATTTGTTTGAGGATATTTCGGATACAGATTTTTCGGATGTAGAGGAATTTGATGTCAACGATGCGAGAAGCAAGACAGGTTTTGCCGCGAGTTTGAAATCAGTAGCATGCGACAACGTAACTGCAATAGCAAGCGATTTTGGTGGTGGTGGTGTCAAAGCTAACAGAAACGATATGTTGGGAGCCTGGGCCTTGGTGGAGTTAAAGATAGGGGGTTCGGACCAGAAGTTATACAACTCAACAAAAGTGGCTGATGAGACACAAATGTGTACAACATAGCACACTTTGGAGAATTGGACAAGTTCAGGGGGAATTGATCGTGAGTTGGTATGTGGCACACAGATGGGTCAAAACGATAAGGCATCAAGTGACTGAAGTAATTTTTAACAGTTGGGAAAGGAGTTGGAGGAATGGGTGCAATCGCAATTGAACGAAAGTCAATCTAATGATAGTGTTTTGGTCGAACCAACGGATGAGCATCAAGAGGACAGTGCTGGAATTGACAGAACAGGGAAATCCGATCACAATTCAAAGATTACAGTGTTGCACAGTTGGGTTCGTGACGAGCAACAGCCTAGGAGGGAAGTCTCTGGCGAGTTTTTGAGGGAAGTTAAGCAAACAGTGGATAGAGGGATTGCATCGCGATTTCCGGAGATTGCGAAGATGTTGCTGAAGAACCGATAGTTGAGCCGGGAAACAAAAAGGAACCGTTTGGAAGCATCAGGACAGCAGTTATGGCAGGATTACAGGAGAAATGGTAGCTATAGTAGAAGAAGAGGTGGACATCCATTCAAACATCAGAGGAAGAAGGATTTTTTGTACAGGTGCACGAGCGTATGATGAGAGGACGTTGACAGCTAGGTTATTCAAGCCTTTTTAACCAATTTTTGCCTATATTATTTTATATTGGTTTGTTAGGACAAGTTGATCAAGAACTATAGCCTTTTAAAAAGCCTTTTTATAGCCTTTTTTTAGCCTTTTTAAAAAATAAGATGATATAGGGAAATGTATAGTTCTTGTATATCTATTTTTAAATTTGTTTTTACTTTAGTGATTTTGAGATTCCCGGGGAGGATATATATCAGAGGCAATAGAGTTTGACCAAAAATCAATCTTGATGAATTAGGTAGAATATAAAAAATGTAAAAATGCGAAATTGTTCTCAAATCTCATTTAATCAACAGCTATTCAAAATTTTAGTGCAGTTAGTTTATGTTAACCCGGAGCTAAAACTAAATGATTCACTTCACTAGCTAGGTTGACTGTTGTTAAACTACGTAGGAGTAGGTCAATCGGGTCACAGGATAACGGCTTGCAATTATTCGGGAGAATAATAATCTAGGAGGGAGGAGTGTAGAATTTAGTAAAATGATATGGGAGAGGGAGAGTAAGTTAGATAATTTAGGTAAAGTTAATTAAGTTAAGTTAGGTATTTGAGTTAAGCTTTCTGTTATTAAGTGTTATTGTTTCGAAGGCGCCAGGGAGGAGAGTTGAGTGATATATCTTAAACAAACAATTTGATGAACAAAAGCATATTGAGCTGTCGATATATTTCGTTTACTTAGCAAAGTTGTATTTTTGCATCAGGCCAAAGTCGAAATGAGTGATTTAAATTTAGAAGTCAACTGGAGAGCGAAGATTTGAAGTGAACTAGATTCTTCGAACAGAATTGCAATTTCAATTTGAAGTAACTGAAAGCGCAATTTAGAATTTGCAAAATAATGCGCATTCCGAAACCTGTTACCTTCAACATTTTAAGTTATTTTCATCATTGGAATCTGAAAATTTGTGGAGATGTTGCCCTAATGATTGTCCATATATAATGGGAATGCGGGGCCGCTTACACCTTTTTGATCTGAGTTATTTAAGTAGAGTTCTGTTGACTTAGAGTAAAAAGGCAATCTATCGGTTTTTTGAAATGCCACCAAGCAGATCTTGGCCACCCTCCCCCATGGAGGTTATATTAAGCGGACGTTTACCAAATTTTAATGGCATGTACAACCAATGCTCTTCTCAGGCTGGTATACCTTTTGGGCCGATCCGACCACCCAACTCCGAGTAATTAGCACCGGAAATGGTGTGATATGAAGGTTTACGATATTTTGAATGGAAAAATGACTGTTCGAGTATGATATAAGGGTAACTATGAGTTGCAATGGTTATTAAATCCAGAGTACTGTATGGGATGATCATGGAAAAGGGTTAGGATAAATTTTGGTGTCTTTTGCGGTAAATAGGCCGTTTTTTGCCGGAAAACAGTTAGCACTTAAATTGAAATAGCACTTTCTCGAAAAATTGAAGTCGGATTGACCTGAAATTGGGGGAATAGACTAATTTGGCTATGAGCAATCCAATTTTGAGATCGGAGTTGACCCCAGACCAAACTGAAGATGTTTACCCGAAGATGTTTTGACCACTACTTCGCGAGTTATTAAATTCTGAAATTTGGAGTCAACCAGGAGGTCGATTAAAAGTGCGTGCAGTCATTGCTCGTGTTCTAGTGGGAGTTAGGCCATGAAATTTTGTAAGTAGGTGCAACTATGAGAGAACTGTCCGTGACAATAATTAGTTTTATCAACTTGATCCCTCATTTTGGATGGGTGACCTTTGGATGACCCCTAGAGGTCAAATTTTGGGCTTTTAGGATTTTTAGACTTTTCGGCGGTTTTTAACTGGTGAATTGCATGAAATAGTTTCAAAGTTGGAAATTACAATTGATCTTTGGTTTAGAGTTGAGTTTAGTTATTTATTCAACACACGATTTTTCACAGGGATTGATTGCAGCTAGTTAATTTTACAGCGGAAATGAAGGTATAAGATTTTTTCAGAGCAACGTTCAATGTTTACTAAGCAAAAACTGATTGACGTGTCAAGTGCAAATATGAGATAACGTGGAGTGGATTTGTTTACATAAGAGGCCAAAGGTCGTGTACTTAAGATAAGGAGAAAGTTGAACAATGGTTGGTAGCAGTTAAATGACAGAGCATAATTTGATATTGGTTTGTTTGCATAGCAAACAAAGCCCTCCTACAGAATGTATTAGATTTAAAGTTAAAGTTGCAAGGTTTACTTAAGAGATTAAGTTTTGTTTGCTTATGATAAGAGCGTATTGATTGAGTATAAATTGAAGTGACACAGAAATTTTGAGAGAGAAAGAGACTTTGGAGATTTTGGGAGAACTTCAGAAATTTGGATTCGCACAAGTGAGAAAAGGCAGTTGGTTAAGTGGGACTAATCTTTAAAAGATGGTGTGAAAAGCAAGGAAGAGATTGAGATTGAGACTTAACTCTGGAAGTTTGTAATCGCAAGACCAGTTGGGATACTGTGAGCGCTTTTGATTTAATTCATTTGGGAAGTGAACCACGGTTATTGCTATTATTATATTAATTACTTTTATAAATTGTCATGAATTTGTCTTTTCCATTGATATACAAGTACTTCTCTTACCTTTGTTATCCATATAAGTAGAATTGATATTACGAGCCCCATTGTGAATTAACTTATTTCAAGGCAATCTAATTTGCAACAGCATACAAGAGTGGAAGAAGGGAAATTGCAGCGTAACAAAGTAACGCTTGCTTCACCAATTCAATACCTTTGGTTTATTTTATTTGATCGATCTTCTGGGCGACAGAGTCCCCTCACTGTTGAACCTAGCAGAAATTCAGAAGACGACACTAGGGTAGTGGGGATTTAATATACTGGTGTAATTGGAATAGTTTAAACTTTTTTACGCATAACTTTTTTAAATTGGTGAATATTAGTCAATGCTTAATGCTCTCATAATAAAAACTATTTATATTTTTTGCTAAAAAGCTCCAATGTTAAGGACAAATGAAGTCAACAGTTTTGGGGCCGAGTTGTCGGGCAAATGTAGTTTTGATTAATTTTGATTTGAATATTTTGGATTTGAATAAAATATCATTTGGTATTTGTCGTGAAAATATTTTAAGGTATCGAGATACCATAAGAATCCAAGTTTAGAGTTTTAATGTATTCCTATCAGATCACATTAGATGACATCAAATCGAAGCTGAGAACGCCCAAATTTAAAGCAACTTTTTGAACCACAAGTGCAGGCCCCGGGGCTGCTCTACATAGCTAAAGGTGCCCCCGACTCACATTGGGCTGGATCGCATCAAACGTTTGACTGATAGTTTTATAGATAACTTCGTATTCAATTGTATGTTAATGCAGAATTTGCAATCGCTGAACAAACTAGCCCCAAAGTTTTGCTTAAGCACTTGCGAGAAAAACCTAATAAACAATTTAAGAGAAAGTTATGAAAATTGACAATCCAAATTCATATAACTCATAAAATTTGACCGTGTCGACGCGTGTTTTTGATCGGTTTAGAAACTGTAAATCGAGAACCGATATCAATTTTATTACCTTATAGAACCCTGTTTAAACTTCATGGAGAATTTCAAATTTATATCGCCAGCAGTATATACATAAATATCCATTTACGTTTGTAGATAGTTAAATAAAGATTATTGAATACAAACAGGAGTTTCTAAACCGCTTTCAGGATTAACCACTGCTTTTCAATTTGGAACTTAGCCAGGTTTGAATTCACCGGGAGCCAAATTTATTTGAAAGATCGTCGATTTTGTATTTTGAAAGCTGAAACAAGGGCTTAACTATATTCCTAAGGCGGTATCGTGTGATATAATCTGAACTTGGCCGAAAAAAACGGTGGAATAATTACCCTCCCTCTTGACCCCTGGGAGGGGTCAAGAAATCTTAATCTAAAATCTTGAACAATTTTGTCCTTTGTTGTTCCAGCTATGGTGAAAAAAGTTTTTCTGCTCATAACAGAATTCTTTTTCAACGCTGTAAAAGTTATGTTGCTTAACTGTTAATAAATTATTTCAATAAATTATGTTGTTAACTGTCAATAAAACAGCTCTTCGAGTTGTTTAGTTTTCCAAATAGTTACAGCGGGTACAGAAATTGAGTTGGGCTTTCGGCTAGAAATGGTATCACGACAAGCGGTCTGAAATGAGAATTTGGTGAGAATTGTAACGAGCGTTTGTCAGAATGGAAATGGAAATTGGTCTCTTGAAACTAGAAGTATAAACAAGGCCGTTTCCAACATTTTGTTTGAATGGAATCGTTCTCTCCAAATCTAATGCACTTCAGATAGTGGTGGCGTGAAATCTTTACTTGTTCAATCGACGCATTCACTGAAGATAATGACGTCAAAGACATGTCGCGCCCGTCACCAGAAGAAAGAGAAGAATTTCTTCATGCGCTGTGAAAATTTTAGCTGGCAACGAAACATAGGAGCAAACTATAACTATGCTGATATTTCACAGAATGCAACGATTTTTTTTTGGGTGGGGGGCAAAAAAACTGTAATCAGAGGCCCAATCAAAAGTAGATTTTTTCTGCTCAAACTATTTACATTGAATAGATATCTTGGTGGACAAACGCCAAATTATTATACTTTGAATTGCATAAGTTAAATCAAATTGTACTGAAGTGTGCTACACTCAGTAACACTATTTGATAATCTTAGTGCTATTTTGAGAATTTACGTTATAGTGCGTGAAGCACAAACTTGATTTGGACAAAGTCCTTTTTAGCGTGTGAACAAATTACTAAGTAGTTTTGAATAAGCTACTATTTTAAGATCACTAACTAAAACTGAGAATACTATGACGTGATATTATCACGCCACACAGATAACACCAATTTAACCTTGGTAACTCTGTCGACACTCGTTATCTCTATCCAATAGGATACTAGATAACCACGTGTCCGCAAGTATAAAAGGAGCTTGCACGCTCAACCACCAACACTTTTTGGTCCCTGATAACTTCTGATTTAAAATCATACTCCCGTATTGCTCCCTTTCTCAATCTCAGCTTACTTGAGATATTTTTCTAACTTAGAATATTTTGTGACTTCTTCTTAACTAAGAACTCTCTAAGTCATAAAATATTAACTTAGCACAAAATTGGAAATCAGGTAAGTTTAACTTAACTTCTCTAAGTTATAATTTAACATCTCTTAAACTCTATCTAAGTTACAAGTTAACTTAGAATAACTCAACCTGTACTATCTAGTGCTATCTCAGTCTTAACAACTTTAACTATTCTATCCCTTCATGCTCGGTTCATATTTGATGCTGTTTAACATAACTTATTATTTCATATTTGCATTTAACTTTATTTATTACTTAACTATATACCAAGAGTAGAACTAGGGGTTGAACTCTCAAGTTATACATGTGGTCCCGCGATTAACCCCGTCGTTTATGTATCTAATGTACGGACCAGCAGTATAAATGGTGGTCCCAGAGAGGCTACTTCAATTTAACTTGTTCAATTAATACAGAGAGGCTACTTCAATTTAACTTGTTCATTTAATAGAGAGAGGCTACTTCAATTTAACTTGTTCAATTAATACAGAGAGGCTACTTCAATTTAACTTGTTCATTTAATAGAGAGAGGCTACTTCAATTTAACTTGTTCATTTAATATAGAAAAGGCATTCTCAATTTAACTTGTTCATTTAAACTATCAGAGAAGCCTGCCTAAATTTAACTTGTTCACTTATTGTAGAAAAGCCATTAAATTAACTTGTGTAAGTTAACTAGTCAAAGGGCTTCTCACTAAAATCCTTTTTTGATTTTGATTTAAACTATTCCTCTGTTCTTAATAATTCTAATACAATAACTTCAGTCCTTTAAACAATGGCCAGTCCTGGTGGTAGTACTCCTCCACCTGCCGTTACTCCCCCACCTGAAACTCCCATAACACATCCAAATCTTTCACCTGTATCTTTTTCAGGCAATGATCCTAATCAGGATGCCACTTCTTTTTGGAACTCTGTAGAAAACAAAATACTCTTTTCACTAGGAACTAGGCCTACAGCACCCGCTGCACAAACTAGCTATGATAAAAGGCAACAATCCTTATTCGGCTCACTTTTAACTGATACAGCACTAGAATGGTTTGAAAGTGAAGTGACAGATGCTACAGATTGGAATACTTTAAAAGATGAATTTATAAAAAGATTCACAGACGGTAGAGACCAATTTAGATTTAGACTTGAGGTTGAGAACACATTTAGGCAAGAAGGAGAATTAATAAAGAACTATCTACATAGAATAAAGAGTGGAGTTGATAAAGGTTGGCCAGAAAAGATACCAACAAGTATTGAAGGAGATGACAATATAAGAAAAGAGAAAGAAATTCAACAAAGACAACGAAGTCAGAAATACATAGATTTTGCTATAAGAGGACTAAGACCACAAGGTTTAAAACGCAAAGCGCACGAGAAGCTCATTGAGAATCCTTCAATAACTTGGACACAGTTTGTTGATCACTTAGTCGTGAAAGACTTAACATTTTCTGTAACAACAGAATCTAGTGGAGCTACAGGAATAGATAAACTTAAAACACTCGAGAGCAAAATTAACGATTTAACCAGTCTTTTCAAAAGCAACGAAGTGAATGCTATAGATACTTCTAGGCCAAGAGACCCTAATATAAAAGGCAGACCTAACAGTACTAGATTCTGTGATTATTGCAGAAGCAATGGTCATTCCATCTCTCGATGCACAGAGAAACAGATAGATGATAGTGTTAACAAATTGAGAAGGGAACTTGTTGAACCAAGAAGGTCAAATATAACATTCTCTAATGATTACAGAAAGAATAACCGAGGCAATGTAAGATTCAATGGTCCTAGAAACCAAGGCTATCAACCAAGAGGTGGCTACTCAAACTATAATCCTAGGTTCAACAAGCCTAACTATCAACAACAAAATACATCTTTTAGCAGTTATGGCAATAGATTCACTCAACCATACGAACAAACCTTCCCTCAGCAAAACACATATAGAAATAATGAACCAAATCTTGAACAACAATCACCATTACCACAACAACAGCAACAACCACAACAAGGTGCTAGCTTCTATACACCAAATAGAAATAACAATCTACAACAAAGACAATCAAAACCCAACAATATTCAGCAACAAACAAATCAAATAAGTTTCGTTGAAGGTGACGATGACTACGTAAAAGCTATAACAGACTTCTTTCCTTTAAACTTTTGAAGTCTCCGAACGCTACTAAAGAAAGTAGTACTAAGTCAAGAATTTACCTCAACTTATATCATTTTGCCACCGGAGACATTAAAAATAATCGTGGTTTAGAAGTAGAATTCATAATTGACCCAGGATCAACCTGCACTATTATCAATCATCCTACATACCTTGCTTTAGTAAACCTTGGACAAAATTTGCATTTACAAAATACAAATTGTGATTCAAAGACATATACTGGTTCATCAATCAGAATGCTTGGCTACACAACTATTCAATCTAGCTTCGAAACTGACGGTAAATATACAGTCCCCCATAAAGTATTCGTTACTAAAGAACAGAGACAGAACATAATAGGTATTGATTTTTGTCATTTGTTTTTAAAAGCACTTCACTTCGATATCCCCGCAGTAGAATTAAAAACTGAGAGAAACCTAATTTGCTACGGCTCACTCAACAATGAGAAAGATTACCCATACATAACTGAGATGACCGCTTTAAACATAGCTCAACCAATCTTTCTACAACAGAAAAGTACACAATTGCACAAGCAAAAGCACCCCAATCAAGCCTTATTTCCACCAGGAACATATTTCAAGCCTCATATTAATGTTGCAAAAACTGACCTAGTCTTTGTGAACACACTTTGTCCACAACCTGAAGAATTTCTACCCATATTTATAGAGAATCAAAAGAATCACCCAATACAGATAAATAGAGGAATAATAGGTTATGCTATGTGTGATATAACTGACAAACCTATACAAAGATACAATATTAAAAACTGTGCCGAATTTACAAGTACAATACTAACCGAAAGTGAGGACTATAACAGTTGCTTCATACTGAACACAGTAGTAAACAATTTACAAGAAGGACAGCAAATCCAAACTAATTCTTGCATTAGATATATAGATTTTCGTACCCAATCTATATTTGACTCTAATATGCCTATAGCGCACACGATATCCTCAGATGCAGAAATGAGAAAAGGTTTTGCTAACACAATCTCCAAAAGAATACCCTTATTAAAGGACTACTGTAAAAGTAGAAACTGTGATATAGGTCATATAATAACTTTCAGAGCAGATAATAACTTAGTATATAATCTCATTACTAAGGCTAATCACTATGAAAAGCCAACAATTGATACAATCAAAACAACGCTACTTGCTATGAGAGATCATGCACTAGGACTAAATTTACGCTGTATAGCGATGCCAAAAATAGCTTGTGGTTTAGACGGAATGGATTGGAGAGAGATATCTTCTCTAATTGAACAAACATTTAAGAATTCAGGAATAACTATCTATGTGTATACAAGCAAAGATGATTTTGATAAACTACAAAAAGTAGAAACTAATATACTAGAACAGGAAGAGGTGCTCGAGATAATTGAAAGTGAGTTAATAGAAAAATGCAAGGAAGATGAGAAAGAACTAGCCACAGACTTCTCTACCGAAGCAAAAGAGTTATGTAGACCTAAAGTCAACGAACAGTTTCCTAAGTTTAGAGATAAACTACAAAGCAACCGAATCATAAATAAAGCAGTTAGTTATTTTGTAATTAAGCAAAATAGAAATACAGTTCAAGACATAGAGTATCTAGAAAGGTTCTTATATAACTTTGATTTCACGCAAAGTGATTTGACTGATGATGAATTGTTTGAGTTGATAGAAATAATACTTCAGGATAATGATGTTTATTCACATCATAAGTATGATATTGGCAAAACTAAGCATAAGTTCCATTTACCCTTAAAGAAAGACGCAACCTTTAAAAAGCAACGACCAAGCAAAATACCCATTCATCTCAGAGATAAATTAGAAAAACTAATGGACGAATTAATTCAAGCAGGGATAATCAGAGAACTCAATGAGAACGATGATATGAATAGTTGGTTTGTCAATCCCGTCATCATATTACCTAAGAAGGATTATGTAAAACTAGTCATTGATGCTAGATACCTAAACTCTATAACTGATACAAGTAATTCTAGTTGGCCACTCGAACCACTAAACGTTCTAATGACAAGGATAACCGGAACTATATTTACAAGTAGTGATTTGTCATCGGCTTATAATCAAGTACCACTAACTGAAGATACACAGAAGGTTAGAAGTTTTATTGTAGGAGGCAGACAATACACCTATCAAGTAGGATTTTATGGTCTTAAGCCATTACCCAGTTTCTTTAGCAAACTAATGCGTTATGCATTTGGACCACTTATAAAACGTAAACAAGCCATAACATATATAGACGATACTTTATTACAAGCTAAAGATAAACAAGAAATGTTCACAATAGTAAAAGAGTATCACTCTTTGCTTCGAAAGGCAAACCTTACAGCAGCCCCCGATAAAACAATGTTTTTCTTACGAAAAGTGAGATTTCTAGGACATGTTATATCTAAGGACGGACTATCGCCTATTGCTTCGCGCATAGATGATATTAGAAACCTAAAAACGCCAGAATCGAAAACAGAAGTTTTAAGAGTTTTAGGAATGATGGGCTTCTATCATACCTATATTTTGAACTTTCACATAGATGCAAAACCTCTATATGACTTAACTAAAGATACAACCTTATTCAAGTGGTTATCAGAACACGAAAAGGTATTCACAGACCTTAAACAAAGATTCTGTCACGGTATTTCTAACGCATTTCCTTCTAATGACTATCCCTTTCATATACATGCTGATTCATCTAATTTAGGAACAGGTTGTGTTCTTATACAAGATTTTCCTGATAGAAAACGTATGATTTCAGCAAACTCGAGAGTATTTGATAAAGCTGAACAAAAGATGTCCCCTCAACATAGAGAACTATGCGGAATAATATCTGCATTACAAACATATGAATTTTATGTTATTGGATCCCCTTTTCCAATTTACCTATATTGTGATCACAGACCAATTCTATTTCTTTGGTCACGACGAGGACAAATGTCACATTGTTTCTTTAAGTATCAAGTTGTAATAACTAAGTTCCAAAACTTGCAAATTATATACACTGAAGGCAAAAACTTAGCGTTCCCTGACATTCTTAGCCGAAACGTTTCTTTAGCAGATGCTAAACTTTATCAACTAGTACACAAAGTGATACCTAAAGATAAAAAGTTTCATATTAACGGAAAAGAAGTTAACTACTCTGTATTGCATCAAGACGATAAGGACGCATCAGCTAACGACTGTTATCCAATTATTGCTCAAGTCAAAGGCGAAAGAAAGAAACTTATTAATATAAATGATGAAGGTGACTTTAGCGTAGATGATGCACCAGACTACATAAATGAACACTGTAATGCTATACACAGTTTCTCTGATTGTTTTCGCTACGGCACACAAATAAATCAAATAAAAGATTAACTTAAGAACTAACTAGCGAGTATGATAATCATTACTATTCCGAGATAGAAGAAATAGCTGAAATAAGTGATGACCGAGAAGGTTATGATGACCAAGATTGGTTAGACTTAGTAGAAGGTAATATTGAAAACTCACTTATTGAACAATTAGAATCTGCTAAAGCCGATTATATCAGACGGACAAAATTTAAGAAACTTATTGAACCAGAAGCTTTTCAAAACATCTCAGAAAAGGATGTCCACACAGATACATTAGATTTAATAGCTAAAGTTACAGATTTTGCAAAAAACGCTAATCTTGACACCGATAATATTCTTGAAGAACAAATAAACGACTCCGTGATAAATAAAGTTAGAGATTGGCTAAAAGTAGGCAAGGCTCCAGAAAAAGACTATATTATTAAACAATCTAAGGCACTACAAACTTATAGGAATAATTTCAACTTGTTGTTTCTAGAGAATCAATATGATTTACTCTGTTATTCCGAACCTTGTGAAGACGGCTCTTTTGACGTTAGGATATGTGCACCACTTTCACTATTTATAAAGATATTCGAAGTCGCACATACGCATGAACTTAGTGGTCATAGAGCAGAAAGCACAACTTACAATAGAGTTAAGCGATATTTCTATTGGCCCGGTATGTTTAAATGGATTGAAATGTTAATGTTAGATTGCTTAAGTTGCCAAACTAATAAGTCAGCACGCAAAGACTTGAACGAGGCACCCTTAGAACCATGGGGACAATTAGAAGCTATACCTCTACATACACTTCATATTGATCATAAAGGTCCACTACGACCACTTAGCAAAGGAAATAGATTTTGTCTTGTAATAGTAGACGCTTTCTCTAGATTTATACAAGTATATCCTAGCAAGAATGCCGAAGCTCTCGAAACAGTAAATCAACTAGAGAAATTTATAACTACATTTGGTATACCGCAACAAATAGTACATGATAACGGCAATGCTTTTATTAGTAATGATTTCGTTCACTACACAAACGAAATGGGAATTACACTATGCCCCCGAACTGCATATTCACCGTGGACTAACGGCAAAGTAGAAGTACAAAATAAACATTTGACTAATTACCTAAGACATTTTATTAGTAAAAGTGGATCTAATTGGTCCGAGTACACTAGTAAATTTGCATTTTCACACAATACTGCAGTAAACTACAGTACGGGATACACCCCTTATGAAATACTATTCGGAACGAAACCACAAATACCCTTATCACTAAAGTTAGGACTACTACGAGATAATCAAAAGAAATGCACATCAGAGTATTGTAATAATCTACCGCCACACTCACATAGTGAGGAAACTTGTAATAACAAAAAGATAGAGAAATTATTACAAAACAGATTATCTAACGAAATGTTAAAGCGAGAGAATACATTTAAAACAATATACTCGAACACCTACACTAAATGTAGACAAACTACGAATAAAGCGCACAAGTATAGAAATAGATTTAAACTCGGAAAGCCTATACCTGAAGGTAGAAAAGTACTACTAGAAAATCACTCTAAAGGACTACTAAAGTCTAAAAAGCTACAAGAGCTACGCTCAGGCCCTTACACTGTGCAACGAATGCTAACTAATACTACATATGAGATACAACATGATAAAACAAATGAGAAGAAAACCGTGCATAGAAATCATATAGTACCTTATTACCCGAAAGAAGAAAAAATACAAGAGTTAGTTGAGAACTATGTAGTCCCAGATGATACGGATGATTATTATACTCAATATAATAAGCATAATATATCCAAATCTAATGCTTATAGAGGCGCACAACATATTGCTATTTCGCAGTGGCCCTTAGTAGAAACACAACCTACTATAAATCCTAATACTACACTACAGCCACCTTATAATATTGAGGCTACCCCAACAAAGGACTCAGGCTTAGAATCGCTACAAACACGAGCAGATAATACTACGCATATACAAGGCACAAGCTCTTCTAATTTTCTACCACCACGCATTTCAACCCCCTACCCTATGCAAAATATGTATTCACCTAATAGCCCACAGCAAGAAAATTTTTCTACACCACCTGATAATACTAGTAAATTTAAAGCTACACGCAAATTATTCCCCCAAACATCGCAAAATAGCCCCACATCATCACCTTATAATCCTACACCTACAGCATCACCTAATATATCTAATTTACCTGACGCAAATGAAGTATTGAGCAGACCTCAAGGTAATAGAAAAGCACCTACATTCTTTGGTGAACCTATTCCTTCTGACTTGCTACAGAAACTCAAAAAGAAATAGAGACACAAAATCTCTTTTCAAATAATTACTTTTATAATAAAAGCGTTATTACGCACAAAGCCAAATAAAAACAGAAAACAGCAATTACAAAAAGCTAACCAAAATACACATGAAAGTTAATCCTCCATAAATGGCAGCACAAGGTTTTGCACCAACACCGCTCGTAAATTGTTTGGTTCGAAGGGCAGACACTCTTCATAATTCCACTCCCTCAATTGTAAATACAATTTTTGCAAATTCGGCCCCGTTGTTACGTCCCACCAAGCTTCACGAAGAGCCCACAATTGTTTTTCTAACATTTCTTGCATATCACACTCTTCAACAGTTATATCCTTTTTGCGAAACAAGCGATAGAAGAACTATAACAAAAATTTTCTTATTCACCCCTAAGTTCTTTATATTTCAAAAACTGCACTTCCTAAAACCCTACATTTGTTTCTCTAGATTTTATACTCCTATTTATTTTTCTCTACAAAGCCCGTCGCAAGCCTCAGATTAACTGAGTAATTAAAAATAACTTACATCCTTTCCCAAGAAGAAGTTGATGATATCAACTGTCTCTCTTGAAACACACTCTGTTTCTCGCCTTTCCCAGGGACTGAAATACCTCTTTGCCGTTGTTATCCCCAAGATCTCTTCCTCACCCAACACAAGCCTAGAATAGTGATAAGAAGTGGACATGTAGAAGAGGAATTCTTTGGCACAGAGACCCACCACATCCCCAGAGAGGTATTTACGGTAGAAATATCGGCGCATAGTATTTCGAAAACCAGATGTAGGCTCTAGCTCTACACCATTTTGCGATAATTCAAACTCAGCATGGCCAAGGTCATCCTCCATCTGCTGGTTTGGGTATAAATAATTCAGAGTATAAATAGCCATGGTAATAGACTAACAGAATCAACTAAATTAAGATATAGAAGAAGAAAATAAAGTAATGAACAAAATAGAAGTTATAGATTGAAATACAGAAAGAAAGTTAAGAATAAGATAAAGGATTGAAATTTAATAGTCAAGAGTGATCAACTGTATAATAGAAACGTTTAAGGCAAAAAGCAAATAGCCCACTCAACACAAATTGTACATAAAGTACGCAATTAATTACCATTGCAAGCTGTTACACTCACATAAACTTCTATACATGTTCAAAACTCATACACCCTCACAAATTACGCATACCTTTTATTGCAAACTAACGCTGAAAACACATGTCACCCAAAGCACAACTAAGTAGAAACAAGTCCCACATCAGCAAATAACTTATCTAAGTTGAATACCTTAAGTACGAAAATTTGTCCCTTGCAAACTATTTAACCCACGTAAATCGCAATTAGTCAGGAAACGCAAATTTAAGCAACCCACATAGTCAACAGATAGAGCTAACTTTACTAGCTTAAGGACCCAAAGAATGTTTAAAATTAACATTCGATCACTTAAGAACAAATAACTAACCCTGCACGTAAGAATTATGTCGCCTAAGAGCAAACCTTACACATTTGTCAGGAAGAGCTATAACTTGATGAATTTATCCGCTCAACAACTCCACATATTTGCACAAACACATGCTTGCTTTAATAGTTCACAAAAGTTTACAGCTCATAAATTAAATATATAGCAGAGAAATTCCAAAAATTTCAAAATTTTAGTTTTGTTTGCGTTCACGCTTCTTATCTACAAAACCGACTTTACTCTAGTTTTCACATTTGCAAAACAAAATCTATTTACAAGAGCTGTACTTCGAGACTTTATCAATTTTCGTTTTCAGAGTAAAGATATAAACAAAGTTATGACGAAAGATCACGTTAAACTACTAATTATATGTACCGATGTTTTATTACTACTAATTTATACCTATATATAACTTTATATTTATAACTTTATAACTACTAATTATATGTACAGAAATTTTGAATTTATCCTTTAAAAAGGCCCTGTTTATCAGCCAATTCTTCTAGCAAGATAAAAATTCACTAACTAACACTCGAATTGATTACAGATTAATTATTCGTGAGCAGAAATTTTGAATTTATCCTAAAAATTGAGAAATTGCAACAATTATGACGAAAAATCACGCTAAAATATTAAATATATGTACCAATGTTTTTTAAAAAAAAAGGCCCTGTTTATCAGTCATTTCTTCCAGCAGGATAAAAATTAATTAATTAACACTTTAATTGAATACAAATTAAACATTCGTGAACAGAATTTTTAATTTCATCCCCAAAATTGAAAAATTGCAGCTTAAACGGCACAAAAATTATGAAAAATTGCAATTTTGGCCACTAAAAGTTCTGAAGCCCAAGAAAAACATTCACATATACCAGAATCTTCAAAACTATATTAATCTGACCATAGGCACCAGTACGTCAGCCCACATTAAAGGATTACTCAAATTCACAACACAACCACATAATTCTAGACACAAAATTTGATCATGGAGGATACATAAACCACTAAATTCTGAACATTGGATTTCGCAATTTTGTCATAATATTCTCGCCATACGACCAACTTATCACATTGCTACATGCTACTAGTCAAGGCTAGCCCTTGGCCAATCAGAATTGAGCACACAAATTATGGTAACTTAACCCTGAGAACCACTATTTAAGAGCCTTACCGAAATCCAAAATCACTTTTCTCAGTTACCTTCTGAAATCAATTACTTCTTTCTCTCTGAAATTCAGCTTTAACTAAACCATCTCTCTCTCTCTCTCTCTCTCTCTCTCTCTCTCTCTCTCTCTCTCTCTCTCTTTCTCTGTGACCCAAATTCTATCTTCACATTTTGCCCCTTTCAGATAATAACTTAGAAAACTTAGAAAAGTTTTCAAGCATTTCAACTTGTGAACACCAAATATTTGTCACAACACATCTCCACAACACATATACCAGGTATCTCAGTTCAATATTGATTCTCAATTCAATTCTCAGTCACTAACTATAGCAGGAGTTTAAAACTCTTAAGAGACTGACAATTCAAAAAGTTTCTAAATCCCAACAAACACTACCTACACTAAACACTTTCATCACCAGTTAAACACACCACAATACACCACCACCGTAAAGACAATCAATCCTAATATATGACCGAAGTTTCATTTGACCAAAATGATTTTCTTATTTCTCTTTCTATCAACCCTGACACACTTGTGAAAATTTCCATTAAAGCCAATCAAAAGCTGAAATTTAATAGTGAGTTTAACACATTAACCAGTTGTCAAATTTCTAACGAAATAAGAACTGTAGTATTCTTTGCTACTAACTCTAACGAAGACCCTATTGCTGTCTTCTGGGGAAAATATAACCCTCAACAATTTAACCGTTTATTACTTCAAATTCATTCTTCAAGCCTAGTTGACTTAGACATTTTAAATGTCCCTTGTTTGGTTTTAGAACCACCAACTGATCAATGAATATTCTGCTAAACGATTATTGGGTTATAGCTTCAAGAACAACTTTCTCAACTTCTTACAGTTCTTATAACATCCCACATAAAATTCTGAAATATAATAACAAGTCAGCAAAAATTGATCGATCATATATTTCATATAAAGAAAACATTGTTATTTTCTTCGTTAAAGATCAGTTTGTAAACTTAGAAATAATTGTTTGTTGGACCCCTAACAAACCAGAACATTTTGAACGCTTTCATTTTCAATTGAACAACAGAGACGAAATAGACCTTGATATCATCGAAGCTCCCTTTACTGTAGACCCTTAATCTATGTTACCACTTTCCCTTGAAACACAAGTTCTTACTGCCCTTGCATTTGACCCGCTATCGTATATCAGAATCTTCCTCCTACAGAAAATATTGAAATTCGGAAATAAAACTGTAACACTTGATAAGTGTTTTGTTTCTAATCAACAGAGAACAGTTGCATTCTTCGTAACATCAAAAAATAACGCAAAGTTTGTCATATTCTGGGTACCCTATAATCCCGCTCACGTTCACGAGCTAAAATATCAGATTACTTTCACGGATAATATTAACTTGAATCTGTTAGACTCACCTTATACTGTCTTCGTTTATTAAATGGAAGACGGAGAAATCAAGAAATCACCAGCAATAGACGAAGTAATAAACGTAAGTTACAAAATGCTTATTCTTATATTACTTTGCTCAACTCTGCTCCTACCTGTAGCAACTGATATTGAATCTGGAATTGCTCAACGTATCGCAGAGTTAAAATCCTTAGTTGAATATAACGATTCTCATCCACACTTCATAGAATGTGTCGTAAATAGAAATAATTGTCTACCTGAAGAAATTCCGTACCTTAAATTTCTAGATCCTCCTGAAAAGCTATTAATTTGGTCAAAACGCAACGTCCATATGCCACTATCACTGATTACAGACCAGTTCTTTAAAGAAAAACTCAGTGATAAGAAAGCGCTTCTCTCGAAAGTAGAATATTTTATAACCTACATAGGAAACCAAATTCGTTCTGTTCATTTTCTCAAACTTATTGCTATAATACCTCTTGCACTTCTCTGTGTTATAACTGCTTGCTATACAAAATATTTGATCTTTATTATATTACTTGCATTATTAATCTTAATGTCTTTCACTGACGCCAGACCAATTGAAAAGATGAGTATCTATGAAAACACAGCTCCTAACCTTCATGTTAACCACTTTGATTGCTCAAAAATGATTTCAAACCAGATGTATTCTCTCAACAAAGTAGCACCCTGCGAAATTCGCCCTGATAAAATCAGCACTAATCAAGCACGAGTCACTCTCTACCAAAGAAATTATAAAGTTAAACTAGAAGCAACTATGTGTAAAGCAACCCAACAGCAATTACGTTGGTTTTGCGATTCTTTTGACTCTAGCGGCATAGATGCCAGACATAATACTATTACTACTTCAGTTAAGCTTGATGCTCAGAAATGCAAACTTGCAAAGGAAAGAAAAAAGATAAAGCTTTCCCCTTCTTCTAATTCAGTAGAATTCGATTTTGACAAATCTTTATTCTCAAACTTTAACGAGGTTGGATTACACACTACACTTATGAAACATATATGAAAAATGTTAGCCTGAATGTAAACCTTAGAGATGGCACAGTTAATAACTGGCAAAATATACCTCTACCTTGTCCTTTATCAGCCGGAGGCTGCGATTCTACATCTACTGATCCATTTGCATACACTTGGGATGAACCCAATAATTGTCTTTTCACTGTAATTCGCACTTTTGACGCTCAAATGATTAAAGCTAATGACAAATACTACATAGTAAAGGATCCTAAATTTACCTCAGCTCAGTCAGATTTCGACTTACAAAGCTTTATGTTCCAAGTTTATAATAAACCACAGTCTTTATGTAGTCATCCACGAATAGTATATCCTACGCCATATGATTCTCTATACATTAGTCTTCGTGACGGATTTGATATGAACACTGGAGAACCCATTCACAAATTTAAACCCGATACTGGTGCTATAACTCTGAAAAATAAATTCTATTCCAGTGACAACAAAACAGTTGATACAACATATTCTCAAGTTTATGAGAATATTGATTTCGAAGCACATCTTGGAACAAAAATTGACTATTTGCACTTTAATAATCTTCGGCAACTTCAAACTTCTACTCTAGAGCTATTAAGAAATGACTGTGAATTAGAGCGCTCAACTATTCTTAACACTTTAATGATTTCTCATGAAAATCCGCGTTTAGCTGGATATACCTTAACAAGAAACAGATCTATGTTTCTCAAAATAAATGGCAATGTTGCCTGGCTATATAATTGTCCTGAATTTCATTCACCCTTACAGATTCTCAATAAGTGCTATAATCGAATACCAATTCTTTATGAAGATGAAATTCATTTCGTTGATCCGATTTCTAGACAAACTTTCACTGAAGCCGAAGAACAATTGTGCTCTGATAAACATTCAAACTTATTTCAACTAGATGTTGACGATGATAATTCATGGGTTGAACTAACCCCACAAATCACAAAAGTAAGAAGACCTGCACTCTTTAAACCACATATAGTTATTCAACAAATTGCGAATGTTATTACTGCAAGTATTTATGCTTCTATCTACACATATAAAGAAATGATGTCTTTCTGGAATTCAATAACTTTCAACTCCAATATGAAAGGAGTTCTCAAACACTTTACTAAGTCATTAATAGATAGCAGAGAATCATTTTCAAATATTTCAGGCACGAATTATTATAACTCTAGAACTATTTATCTAGATTCATTCATTTCACCGGACTTCTTTAATAATCAATTTGTTGAAAACTTTGGTAAAATACAATATATAATTGAGCGATGCGGAATATTCTTTGCCGCTTTCTTATTCATTAAGCTACTCATCGACATAGTCTTATGCCTAATTCGAGCAATGCAAATTAACAAAATTACAGATGCATCTATTCACATTGGTAAGGCACTCTTTGCTGCCACATTTGACTTAATGTCAGTTCCAATTTTAACTTCTATCTATCAAGCAACCAATTCTGATAATAATAACACTGATGAAAATAGAGAACGGACAATGCAAGTTCCAAAAACCGAAAATATTAATATTAGAGAACGAGTTATTCAAACCCCACCTTATGCAGAGAATATAGGCTTACAAGCTTTAAGATTTGAGAATAAAAGTGGTTACCCAAATCTACATGATGAGAATAATAAAGACGAAAATAGAAACGATCACAACGTTCCTACGTCTCCAGTATAGGATTAATTCCTCTATTACTTTAATTTCATCAAACTATATGATGATAATATAATAGAGACTGACTTCATATTTACTACTGATTTACTTTGAAAGAGAATAAAAAAAATAAGAAAAAGAGAATACTTGCAAAATAACTTCAAAAAAATATATACTCTTAGAATAGAATAAGAGTAGAGAATACTTGATATTTCAGGAACTTTCTTCAATCCCTAACGAATTAATACCAGTCTTTCAGAAGGAGCCTTCAAGTGGTTGGCCCGAATACAATACACAATCAACTTCTAAACTTCAATCTGGAGTTAAACAACTTGACAGACTAGTACAACCCACAACTCATATCACCCCATCTACAACCTTTCTCTCAGCTATCAAGATTTCAGCAGTACAAACTCAAGCAACTAGTGCAAATTCATCAACAATCGTTACATCATCATCTACATCATCCAAAAAGAGAACTAAAACCGCAGATACAATCGCAAAGAAACAACCACGTAAACAATTTATTAGCGAGACATTTAGCCCAGCGATACCGCTAGAAGTAGATATACCTAAGACAAACAGTACAGCACCCAACGTCTTAGCAAACACTAAAACTACTCAATCGTCACGACCAAACTTTCTTAATCTTCATCATTACACAACTACCCCCCTGCAAGACCGCCTACAAAAACAACATCAAGCTGAGATACAAGCTAAAACCCCCGGTTTTAGTGGACACCCGAACTACGATACGAATTTAATCTACCAGTTGCAACCCAACATCAATAGGTTCAATCTCATTGGTTATTTGTCGAACAAAAATTCTTATCTACTAACTAATCACAACCTTCAAGGACAAACAATACAAGTCCCGTTTGATAATATTACAGCAAACCTCAATCCTCAGCTTGATACCTTCACTTATCAGGTGCAGCAAAACTTTCTGACAGAAAGACAACGCTCTCAACAGCTCGAACAACGGATTACTGAGCTCCAACTGGAGATCGCAAATCTGAAGCATCAACTCCACATCCTCCGCTCATCACGTTGAGCACTCACGGAATGGAATAGATAATTTTGTGGTTGTTGATGTTCAGTACTTCCTTCATTACTTCTTTTTTCTCCCGCGGTGAGAAAAATTATTCGTTAGTTTAAACGCCTAATTATTAGTCATTTCGATTACCTTACTCTCTTTGATTCCACTACTCACATCAAGTAAAGTAATCCGCATTGAAACTATTTTCAATGATTACACTTAGCGCAATTTATGGTGAACAATGAGTCCATTCTTATCTTTAGATTGCAGATTTGATTTGTTCTCGCTTCTCTAATAAAATCTATTCTTTATCTTTACTATTTATCTTGCTTACGACATCATTCGATTGTTCCTTCGAATTCCATAATTTATTTAATGTCTTACAACCTTTCACTAGACGTTAAGTATTTAAAAACATATTGCGATCTCACTGAATTTATTCAATCGCAAGTTATTAAAACTTCGAAAACATTCTTAGTTGGAAATAAATTCTATACACCATTGTCAGTTCATTGGGCATTTGAGTTACAGGAGATTATCTTATTCTTACAAGATAACAATTCTAATGAAATTGTAGTTTATTTTCATCAAGTTCCTGAGTACGATTTATTTGAAATTCTAAAGCTTATTCATACAGAAGAAATTCTTAACATCAATAATCTAAACTTTCGACCGCTCACTTATTTCAATTAAAATGTTTGCATTCACCGCCATCCGCCATATATAGTTTAAGTACTATTTGGATCTTCCTGTCAATTCCTTTCAAAGATTAAATGGTCTTCCATTCTCCCCATTGACACAAAAGTTGAACTACTTGAACTCACAATGAACACATATTTTGAAGGAGGTGTTGATATCGAATGGTTTAAAGATTATTGTCAACTATCTGATCATGTTGAATCCGCTTGGGTTAACTTTTCTAAACAAATTATTTTTAACGATAAAACTTTCAGAATCTCCGAATTATATTATTCTGAATTTCAATGCAAAGTTATTTTATTCCTTGAAGACTTTGAACAAAAAGAAATTGTTATTTATTTTGAACTAATGAAAAGCAAGATTAATTATTTCTTAAAGCTAATTCATAATGATCAACAAAGCCTAAATATTAATTCCTTAAACTATAGCTACAAAGCTTACTTCAATTGATTTATTTTTCAACAAGACTCAAATAAAGATGAATTACGAAACGGAATTCTTTATTTGGGGAGTCATTGCGGCAACTCTAGCCTTTATGGTGTTGTGCGCAGTAATTTTAATTTCCCTATTCATTTACCTCGCTTGTCATTATAGACCGTTAACTTAACCAGTATATTCTTCAACTTATATTATTATTCAACGTCAGATGTACTAGCAGCACAATTTTATAGAAAAACTTCAAAAGGTCTATTATAACTGCCAGCCAAAAAAATTGGATCTATTATTTTGTACAGCCTTGTATCTTAGGACATCGTCAACCCTTCTTCAAGAGAGAACTCAGAAACAAGAAGCTACGATGAACTTTAGAACCTTAACCAAGTAATCTACCTCACAAACTTTAAATGCTTAATTATTATAAAATTAAGTTAAATAATTTATTCGATTATGTAAAATTTGATGTTTTGATTTAATACCTATGGACCGGGATGGGATGTACTGAAGTGTGCTACACTCAGTAACACTATTTGATAATCTTAGTGCTATTTTGAGAATTTACGTTATAGTGCGTGAAGCACAAACTTGATTTGGACAAAGTCCATTTTAGCGTGTGAACAAATTACTAAGTAGTTTTGAATAAGCTACTATTTTAAGATCACTAACTAAAGCTGAGAATTCTATGACGTGATATTATCACGCCACACAGATAACACCAATTTAACCTTGGTAACTCTGTCGACACTCGTTATCTCTATCCAATAGGATACTAGATAACCACGTGTCCGCAAGTATAAAAGGAGCTTGCACGCTCAACCACCAACACTTTTTGGTCCCTGATAACTTCTGATTTAAAATCATACTCCCGTATTGCTCCCTTTCTCAATCTCAGCTTACTTGAGATATTTTTCTAACTTAGAATGTTTTGTGACTTGTTCTTAACTAAGAACTCTCTAAGTCATAAAATATTAACTTAGAACAAAATTGGAAATCAGGTAAGTTTAACTTAACTTCTCTAAGTTATAATTTAACATCTCTTAAACTCTATCTAGGTTACAAGTTAACTTAGAATAACTCAACCTGTACTATCTAGTGCTATCTCAGTCTTAACAACTTTAACTATTCTATCCCTTCATGCTCGGTTCATATTTGATGCTGTTTAACATAACTTATTAATTCATATTTGCATTTAACTTTATTTATTACTTAACTATATACCAAGAGTAGAACTAGGGGTTGAACTCTCAAGTTATACATGTGGTCCCGCGATTAACCCCGTCGTTTAAGTATCTAATGTACGGACCAGCAGTATAAAATCATGAATTCTGCCTTTACTGACGAGGAAAAAATTCTAAAATTCTTCAAAAAAAATCTTATAACAGTTATGATTTCTTTCAAGACGGCGCCCTAGTCTAGATCTAAACTTATCAAAAAAACCGTCATCGACCAAGTTATACAAGAGAAAAACATGCTCGATCAAAATGGGCTATGAAATTACTTTGTCTTGACTTTAAGTCCATGGGCAACTTTAACTCAACTTGACAAATTTTCCGACAATTTTCTCCCTATTTTATTCTAGATTTTGACTCATGAAAAGATCCTGTATTGGCCCATCAACAGACCCTATACTGTGTCATTCAGACCCTATTTTGGGGCGTGAAAAGAATGTATTTTGTATTTTTGACCCATGAAAAGATTTAAGCACTATAATATTCTATGATAAGACCCTGACTGACTCAACCGATGAAAAAATGAGCCTTTCCGTGTTCATGAAATGAAACGACCCTTGGAAAGACTATAACTAAAGAACTGTTCACCAAAAGTTGATTTAGTTCCATATTGTCCCTCCGAGTCTTTTGTAATAGTCTAGATTTCGACAAGGTGATAATATGATCCTATGATTTATGATGTTACCACTAGAATCTAAGAATCTATGCATTGATACATCTTTATAGCATCTTTCTTGCAAAAATTGTTTTTTTTCTGATCTTAGAATTAAAGTAGATCATTTTTGAGCCTTAAAACATCACGTTTTTGAATCTGTTAGTCACACCGTTCATGTCACGTAAAATTTTGGTTTTAAGGGCTTCAAGAAAAAATTAAGTTAAAAAATAACATTAATGAAAACTATTGCTTATGAGTTGATAAACAAATCAAATTATAATCAACCAAACAATGGACTTAATTCAGTTTAACCTTCTCCAGCCAATTGAAATATTGTACGCCTTTATCTACAATAGTAAAAGTAATATATTGGCTATCAAATAATAATAATAATAATAATAATAATAATAATAATAATAATAATAATAATAATAATAATAATAATAATAATAATAATAATAATAATAATAATAATAATAATAATAATAATAATAATAATAATAATATTAATAATAATAATAATAATAATAATAATAATAATAAAAATAATAATAATAATAGTAATAATAATAAAAATAATAATAATAATAATAATAATAATAATAATAATAATAATAATAATAATAATAATAATAATAATAATAATAATAATAATAATAATAATAATAATAATAATAATATTAATAATAATAATAATAATAATAATAATAATAATAATAATAATGATACTAATAATAATAATAATAATTATGAGGTCAATAAAAAATGATGAGGTTATACTTCGCAGACTGGTTTACAGAGCATAACTTTCGTCAGCATTAAGCCGGACATGATGTTTTTAGTACATCATTATCTCCAGAAAATTTCAAAAAAGATTGAAATTTTCGATAAAACATTTGAATTTTTAGGGCAATGCACCTTGAGCATGACGAAAGCTATTCCCTCTCTTAAAACGTTGCCAATAAGGTTTTACCGTTACAGAATATACTAAAACCACCAATTAATCGTTAAATACTTTTGGGACCCTTGGGAATTCTTCCGGGGGGGGGGGTGATATTATTAGAACCAGAGCCAGATTCAGAACCAAAGACATTAAGAGTCATCAGAGAGCAAAACAAGTAAGAATGAAAACATCGGGACACCTGTAATTGCTTTGAAAAAATTTTTAGTAGCCACAATTTATGTAAATAATTTTTATAATTGCCTCAAGCTGCAACCGAAATTTTCTCGCTGCAATGAGAGCTTTTCGCCCGCTAAACTAAAGCGGTCTTGTGATTTTTTAATTCTAGCTCTGATAGACTTTTTATTGCTAATCAGTACAAATACAGAGAATTTCATGATGTTCATAGTCTCCACCGAATTAGAGTTCATTTTGTTAAGAACTAACCCAAAATTTTTCTACGAATATTACCAAGAAATGTGTTTTGTTTACTCTAGCAGCCGACTAATTGGAGTAGTTCTCTTGATAAGGTTTTTTTAAAACACATTGTTAGTTAATATTGAAGCATTGATGAACACTCTTTTTAAAATTTCCGGATTTTCAGAGCATTAGCCTTCAAAAGTAACTTGTCTTGCTAAACAATCGCTTACGATTCATTGTTTTGTTTTTAATTTTCGGTTGGAATTTCTAACAAAAGAAGGTTGTCAAAACATCAACGAAATGCTGTCTATAAAATGAAAGTTATTGGAAAGAAATTATTAACCGAAGACAATATTTTGAATGTGATTTTGAATGTTAATTTCAAAGTTCAAAGTCTTTTTTTCTAAGTCACAAAGCTCAATTTTTACGTTATGCAAGTAAAACAGATTTTAGAACAAAATTGAGTGTCGAACTTGATGGAATATTCTTTTTTGATGTTAGATTTTTTGAAAACCTCTTTTTTCCCAAAAATAGCATTTGGTTCGTTTTTTAGCTAAAAATTTTTGGTTGAATATTGTCGGAAAATGTTTGCAAACCTTTTTTTCCAAGGAAAAGAAAGCTGGGCTTTTTTACTTGCCTTTGCAACAAATTTCAGATAAATGAAGTTTGATATATAGCAGAATATTGAACCGCTACGATTGACCCAGTCAAAATGTAACGTCAAAGTCTAAAACAAAAATGATACTTCTATAGATACTTTTATTTATAGAAAACTTGTGAGAGCAGACAAAAAACTTGCTCATGACAATGGGTAAACAATCTTTTACTTTGTATAGCTACATTTTCCGTTTGCTTTTTCATCAAAGATGTGCTACAAAAGTCTAAACAATTTTCTTTGAAATGTTCTTTTTGTAATTACTGACGCCTGAAAACATTGGACATTGCCTGAAAACACTAAAAAAAGAATACTGAAAAAATTACAAATAATTTTAACTGAGTGAACTTTTTCATTGAAACTAAAATCTTTTTCAATTTGGCGTCTACATAACTATTGAAAATTTTCAATAGGGTAATTTTGGGCTTTCTATCGATTTGAGCTGCGGTGTTTGATATATTTTTTGTTCTTATAGTGTTGTTTACATAAGCAATTAAATCTAGAGATCGAGCAACTATCAATAAATGCTTAAATCATTAAAATGAAATGCTACTTGTCCTTTTGTTACAGTCTAAACTCATCAAGGTTGTGTGCACAGAAGATTGATCATAAAAAGCGCAGTGGCTTGTCTCGCACTACATATCGACTGCTTAGCTATGATTGGTTGGCATATCTAATTGATCAAATTATCCCTCTTTTTATCGATGCACTGCAATTGGTTCACATTCAGCTTGTCGGTCGAAAACTTAAAATTAATTTTCAGCAGAGCTTTCCGTCGGAAAATTTGGCGATCACCCTGTAGATCAAGTCAATCAGAGTTTGCCATAAAACTCAACTCACAAAATTTTTCCTCAATGACAACTCTTCTTTGTTGGATTAACAGTGCAGCAGCTTAAATTTGCTTGGCAAATGCAGTGAAATTCTATTTAAATATGGTTATCAACTTATACTACATATAGTGCGTCACGTATGAATCCTTAACAAACAAAAATAGACAAAAAGGCCGTTTTAGTGAGTATGGAAAACTATATAAATAAAAAGTTTTCTAAAAATATGTAATATTTCGGTATTTTTCGGAAAAAATTTCAAAATTAGCGTTAAATTGAGCAAACAGACGTTTTATTTTTGTAAGATCAATGATTTTCAATGGTGCGGCTACATCTCTACTGCAAGCTTAATTTACAGAGGTGCGACATTTTTGTAGCCGTTAAGAATTATGGCGTAAGAAATAAGTACCATAAATATCATAACCTTTATCGCGCAAGATCGGATCATTGAAAAAATTACATAAAAAGCACACATTATTTTTTGGAGTAAAGTGGTAAACGAAAAAATTGCTATTTTTGTGCGGATGTTTCTTTCATTTGAAATCCCAGAAGTCTCTCCAGAGAATCCTCGAGAACTTTCACGAGTCTTCAAATGAGCATTGGAGAAGAAACTGCGATTAGGTTCGTAACTGATTAACTGATTAACAAAAAAGGAGAACCACGAAAGCAAAGCCTAAACCGGTTTCTTGTATTGTTTCTGGTTGTCAAAGGTTGAATAATTTAAACATTGATGAAATTAAACAGACATCTTTAAAATTATTTTTATTGTAAACGAATCTCGAAATGCTTGTTTTCGAATAGAATTGACTCAGTGGAAACCGTTTTCTTCACAGTTAACTGTGTTCAATAGTTTAGCATTTCAAAAAAGACTCGTGCGAAGATCTGTTTGTTTATAACACACTTATGTAAACAACAACAAACAGAAGAACCCCAGTTCATAGCTGGTTTTAGTCTTAAAGGATCTTGAAAAATTTTCGCAAGATTTTGCAGATCAAGATCAGGATTCGACTAGGCGAGATCAAAATTTATAGAGCAATGTAATCATTTTAAAATCAAGAAAGTTAATCATATCGATTAAAAACTTCAGTTCTCCACAAATCTGCAATTAAAATATCTTTTCTAAATTCTTTCAACTTGGCGCACTTTTGACTCTGAAATTAGCGCAGTATTGACTCTGAATTCAGTTCTGAGCTCTGCAACCTCAATTGAGAGTTTAAAACGCAGAGTGCACTTTTTTGTGAATTATGTCCAAAAAAGGGGCGTTGAGTGAAAATGCGTACACGCTAATTCAAATCATGAGAAGCCAGATCCTCCAAAATTCACTTAACAGAATTGAGCTTTTTGTTGGTACAGAGGGAAAGGAACGTATAAACCAAGTTCTGACACAATCCAGCAGGACAAAAGCAAATTAGGACAAGCTCTGAGTATAAGTGCTATTAAGTTTTATAAAAGTTGAGAACACATTTCATTTTAAAGTTGAAGCTCAAACTTAAAGTGTCAAGTGAACAAAACAATTTAAACACCTTTAAGAAATCTTGAAAACCAGAGCAAGTACGTACCTTGTTTATTTTACAACAGTTGGTTGCAAAAGTAAAGCACCCTAAATTTACAAAAAAAACCTTTTTAATAATATTGATAAATCTAAAAAAAATCATGAAAGCTATAAACCAGTTAACTAAAAAATCCAAGATTGCAGGAAAACGTAGAAATATTCTTGAAAAATTTAGAATTGTTAGATACTGCTTATTAGAGCTTTTGTACATTCTGTAGATAACTGATTTTATAGTTATTTTAAAGTTGAAAATTCCAGGTTTTCAAGACGCCTTTTATTTGTACCTGATAGAAAAATAAAAAAAACTCGTTGAATTTTCATTTGCGGTACTTCTGAGCAAAATAAAAATTTGAAATATGAGAGGCACAGCAACAACTACAGCGAACCTGACACTTACAGAAAGGTGCGCTTCTAGGCTAGTAATACAGACAAAACTTCTGTGACCCGTAGCGGTTCTCCCCTGCATCATTTGATGAAATAAGAACAATTTTTTCAATGAGTCAAAAAAAATAAAATAAAGACAACTTCAGTAACAGGGTTTAAATATACTTTTGGGCGCAACTTATTTTATATTTTCTGCTTTTTTTGTTTTATAAGTCAATTTTGTTTTATAAAAAACAATAAGAGCAAATATTTTTTGGTATTTTTTTGCATGCAGTTTTTGCATATCAATGTTGAAAATTATTTTCTGACTTCGGCGTAAAAAAATCCATACCCAAAAATGATAACAATTGGCCTGACAAAGTTTGAGAGAAATGTGTTTTTTTATGTCTGTATATCTGTCAAGTAACAGGAAGGAACAGTTGTAATTTAAGTTGTGAAAAGATAAAACAAACGCACAAAATTTTGTCAAAATTTTGAAACAATCCTATACAAAAAAAGTCAGGAAACGAACGTCTTCAGATTGAACCTAGTAACATCATTTGATTAATTCGATAATTCGATCCAAGAGTTGTTATTATGATAAAAGTTTTTTTGTTAACAAACAATAAATAATGAAAAAAAAATTGCTTCGTTTTCAACAAATTGCAACTCATTTGCTGATTTTTTTTATTTAGAATTATTATTATGGTGAAAAAAGTATTTGGTCAAATAAAAAAATGCTCAGAATGTTTTTATTGATACTCGGCTTGGAAGGCTGCTTTTGCAGTATATTTTGCTTTCAGCTGCTTTGTCTGCTCTCGTCGTATTTTTGTCTGAGAATGTTTATAGACAAATTTTTATTAAGTGGTACTTTTTTTTGAAAAATTTTTTCCTGGAACAATTAAAAGATCTGAAACGTGTACCCGTACCGAACTCCAAGTGTAAACCAGTTGTGGACGATTGTAAATGCAAGTCTCTCACGTAATATATTTTGATCACTTTCTCGTTTGAAATTAGTTTCTTTCAAGCCTATATTAACGGCGAAAAGGCGAGCTTTCAACTGCCAAGGAAGAGAAGTAAGGACAATGAACGTCTAAGGAGGGGGAGATCGTGGTTTGAATCCCCGTTCGGAACTTTATTTTTTGAACTTGGCCCACGTCTGACCATTGTAAAATCAGACTGCACGCAAGTCTGTCAAATGAAAAAAGTAACATTAATTAGTCTATGTGTCAGTAATGATGAGGAATTGCATTTATACTGGCACAGTACTCAAACGCACTCGGAGTTAGGTACGGGTAAGGTTCTGAGATTGTTAGGTTCTCAGACCTGAAACGCGGAAAATTTCGAAGCAATATGAGTAACAGGGGGTCATTCTCGTCGGATTTTTTGTCCGAGTATGTTCTGTAAATATACTTTCTAAATGGCACTTTTTTCGGGATAGTTTTTTTTATTGCAGATCAGCAATTGTCCCTTATTAAAAACTGCTGAGACCCATATTTTTAAAAGTCAAGTTTATGTAATCATAATTATATGTCGGGAATAGTTTAACAGACTTTTTAACAGACCAATCAGCCATTTAATAAAATTATTTTGTTTATAAGAATGCGTGTGAGATAGTGTTTTTCAATGATAATTGTTTGCATGGCCCAGTAAGAGCCGATACAAGCCTTAACAAATTATATTTAGTTTTATAAAGGTGTGTAAACATATCAAACAAAAGTTGCCATGTTTTAGTGAAGGAGGAGGGGGGGAGAGGCAGTTCCAAAGCTCGCAGAAGAGATTAAGCTGGTTAATGTTGTTTTAAGTCAGATAACTTACCGTCTAATTCGTCAGGTTGTGTTTTGGTGACGTCAAGAAAAGAAGGAGTCGTCGAATAAGTGAACGCTCGGTTAATTTTGAAAGGAGCGCAGGGGGCGATTTGGAAATAAACGGAAGGGAAATAATTTGGAGCTACTTTCGAAGTGGTTTCTATCAATGAGAGAATTGCCTGCCATTGGTAACTGCCCCGTCCCACTGTCCGTCGCCTTTTCACAGGGGATAACAGGCTAAAATGGTTGGCAGAATATGCAACAGGAGCTAGGAAAAGAAGAGGAAAGGGGAAAGAGGGGGGACTTATCCCAGCCAAGTTCATTCACACACACGGACGACGTAAATTGCAGCTTTAAACTGCAGAACTGGCCGGCACGTTTGCAGAAAAATCCCCCAACGCTAATCAGCTAAAGGCCCCATTGTTGCACAGACACAAATGAGATAAAATGTTGAGTGTTAGGGGGTAAAAGCGACGGCTATGGTGGCCACTAGATACAATGATGCGCAATTTCCTTGGCATGCGCGAGGGGGGGGGGGGTTAGATGGGGTTGATGGGAATTTATTTTTTGTGTTTCGTGTTTAAAAGGGGGTATAGGGTGTGGGTATTGGGGAAGTAATTTTGCTGAGGAAGAGATTATTGGGACTTTAAAAGGGGTAAAATGGAATGGGCAACATTGCACGCAATATTAAGCACAAAAGTTGTGAATGAATGCTAATGGAGTGAAACAAATAAGAGTGTTAGCTTTGATTGAACGGATAACTCAAGTTATCTTCACAGACAAGGAGGACCACACACATCAAAATTAGCTCTTTTTCATCAGAAATGCCTAAACTAAAAACGTTGCTCGAGTATTGATTGCATGGAGTCAAATTGAGTAAATTAATTTAATTAAAACTTACATCTGAACCACACTGCACAACAAAGAAAGGCACCAAAAATGACCATTTCGAAAGCCCCCCCCCCCCCCCCCCCACCTACTCCCCAATCACTAATGTCCAGTCGCCGCATTCAGCCTCCAAACTTTTTCCAACGCACCTAGTATTGGAAAAAACGGAAAAATCGTAAATTGAAAATCGGAAATTACTCACAATTTAAGTATTCAAACAATTTAAGTACTCAAATTTATATATAAAAGAAACTTTTGAAGAAAACAAAATTATTTTTAACGGTTTCAGCTATACTGTTCTGCCAGTTAATTTCATATTTTTAAAGAAAAAAAACACATCGGCTACTTGGCTACTTGTTTTCTAGGAAGTATTTTTCCTTGTGATGCGAAAATGCCACCCTGCGCATCACATAATGCAATTACTGGTGCGAACTAATTTATTTAATGAAAGCTTGGCTGCTTGTTGTGGAAATGCAATGATAATACATAGTGGACTACCACTGTAGACTAGGCTACTACTATTGATGTAATGATAAGAAGGGGCCTTCCCAACAGACAAATTTCCTCTTCTTGATAGGAAAAGGGGGTTGCACGGACCGGGGGGGGGGGGGGGGGGGGGGTAAGGGGGTGATGAAATTTGAAGAGAGGCTATTCGTTACTGATTTGCATGCTTGTCTGATTACGTTTAACGGCTAAGACTAAATTTCATCATAGTTTATCCTTGAATCTATTTGAGGAGTTGAAAAAGTGTGTTCTATTTTGCTGTTCAGTTCCAACTTCTCAAGTCCGCTCAAAGTAGCCGTCTCAAAAGGAGTATCAGAATTCAAACGTACTGGTCGAAAAAGTATTTATCCAAAGAAAGGTTCTAACGTGAAACCTTTGGTTGCCCAAACATAGAACGTTTCATACGGCCCTAGCAGGTCACACTAAGGGTCCTAAAAAGAGGCCGTGCTAAATTCTTATCAAGTTTACTGCGGCGCCTTACCGCTGTCTTAAAATTTTTAAAGGTACAGCATTAGGGCTTTACCAAGATTAATAAGGTGCCATAATGAATAAAATAACCTAACAACCGTCTGAAAATTTTCTGGTCAAGTTAAAAATTGACTTTTATTTAATTTTTCCCAATTATTTTTGTAATTTTCGCCTAAATTTCATTCTTGGCTTGGAGTGGAGTTACTGAAGCGAGCTACTGGACCCATGATGATGTCCTCGGCCCAAAACATATATAGGCCGGAGAGATTTGGGTCACCGACAGTGGGAAGGGGGGGGGGGGTTGACCGAACAGACCCTAATTCAGGTATGGGCCAGACCGAACAGAATTTGGTCACACTGAACCAGACTGAACAGACCCAAAGCCGACACTGGGCCAGACCAAACAGACGCAGCACCAAACCTGTGCCAGACAGAACAGACCCAAGACCTGGGCCAGACTGAATAGGCTTTGGTTACCCTGCGCCAAGTCGACTTAAACATGTAGAACTACACTGAGAGAATGATAAACTATGGGTTTCAAATTTTAGGCCTAAAGATCAACTTAAATTTTGTTGACTGTTTTCCAAACCAAAAAATCATCCAATCGAAAAACCGCAGAGTTTTCAATAATCAAAATTCAATGTAAGTTTAATTGTCTATTTTTATGTTGCTAGCTGCTAAAGATCAGCTGCTGCTTTCAGAAGGGGTCATTTCAGGGCTCAAATATTTTTTTTTGCAGAAGACTAGCTACAGTATTGAGATCGACTTCTGGGCTTTGATCAGTCCAAATAATTTGTTTGTTGTTTGGTGCTGATTAGAGCTAATTGTTGTAACATTACCTCTCCAAATTGGTTAACAGATTGAGATTTTTTTCGGGGTCGCGCCAGAAAAAAGTATGGACCAAACCACAATTTAGGCATGAGCCAGATTGAACAGGCAAGGCAAAGAGCATGGGCCACACAAAAGAGGCCGAAAGCCGGTTATGGGCCAGACTGAACTGACCGACGATTGGGTATAAGCGCGATCAAGCAGCGACGATTGGCTGCAGGCCAGACCAAACAGACAAAATATCGGACATGATCCAGACCGAACATACCCAATTCAGGTATGTTTCAGACAGAACAGACTGACGCCGGGGTGTGGGCCAGACCGAACAGATTTAATTCAGGTATCGACCTGATTGAACAAATCTAATGCAGGTATGGTCCAGACAGAGCAGCGTGACCGAAAGTTTGTCCAGTCTGTGAGCTCGGTCCGCGACCCAGGTCCATCTGGTCCATACCTGGTTTGGATAGCTGACCTCATCTTGAGGAGCACATGATCATAGGTGTTTCTGCAGATTTTAGATTTGAATTTCCAAATTTGATTATATCTAATGAGCTCATTTTTGATTGCAAGGTAAAATTTTAAAAAATTACGAAAAATACTACAAATGATTACGTGAAAAACATGCTCTGGGTACAATTTTGACAGCCAAATAGCCGTAGAAAAGGAGACAAACACTGACGTTGTAAAAAGCACTTTGCTTCATCAAATTGATCAAAGTTTGACAGCGGAAGTCTTCCATAGGATCAAGCGTTTCTTTTCCCACGGATGGAGTTTTTCCCACTCAACCACTCTCCGTCGCTCAAATCTGTTCACCAATAAATTATCAGGTTGCTGCTTTTATTTTTTGCTGTATTTCTTTTGCAAGCGAAAACCACTGCATGTTCAAAACACGTGACGGGAGCCAAATTAAAAACAAGAGAAGAGACCCACACCCGCCGCTGTCTAATTTTTGATGGTTGAATCCTGGTGGTTATCACAAGTTTTCCTCCACCTTTATTCAAAAAAGGTTTTTAATGCAAACAAATTAAATAACTCAGATATGGCAAACTATCAGATTATAGCAATTTGTATCCCTGTTGCTCCCTGATAATGCGGACCGATTTAGGATAATATGCATAACTTATATACACTCCCCTTGTTTGATCTGACAGCCAATTACGTTGTTTCCTAAGTTTTATTCAGTCTCTTTCAAAACACTTCGGCTTTCGGTATGTCTGGGGTTGCATATTTTTAAATTCTGACATGTTCCGTTTGATAAATCATTATTTCATTTTGTTGGAGTACAAAAAAGGAAATCTGATTTTTTTTTATAAAATACGAAACGGCCGGTTCCCTATATTTTAACTCGAAAAAACACAGATTTTAAAAATTGGTCTCAGGTCAACAATTGCGACAAGAATTAACCAAATCCTGAAAACTGTTATATAGTGCAAAGAACAGGCTGACGTCATAAAAATAAAATATTATTTTATGGGCCCTAATTAATTTGCGTTTTTCTTGTTTTGTTTTTGCATATATGGACTTCCAAGCTAGAGGTATTAATTATTCGTGATCTGAACTAAACAGGACTGAATAGATTTTAGATGGTTCTGCATACGTGGCCTTTGACGTGCTAAGAACGGAACCATCACCAACATCAACAACCACGGTCGTATATTCACTCGTTTTGAAATCAATCAGTTCTTGACAGACCCATGCAATCAAAAACAATTTCTTGTATTAGCTTTATATAGAAATATTTTTTCGATGTAGCCAGAAAAATATATGATTTTTATTGATTAATTTTCTAACTCAGATTTTCTAACGGTATCAAAATCAATTCTACTTGATCAGAGCTACGCGGAATTCTCTCACTTGACAAGCTTTGCTCGTTTCTTAAGCTCAGAGTCTTAACTAACCGCCGCAATGTCCCTGGTCGAAATTCAGAATAAAACGAGTACAAATTGAATCCATGCGTTAAAAAATTTAACGACTTCATCCGTTTCTTACAGTACATAAAATGCTCTTAACGTTAACTTGCCTCAACTGAGACAACGTTAGATGATTTTTAAATAAATATAACTCTTGACTTAAACTTTACTTTTTACGAATATAATTTGACTTGAACTTTACTTTTTACAATTATTTTAGAATTTTTGGAAGAATGAGAAAACAATAAATTTGTAAACACTAAAATAGACAAAAATAAAGATGTTGAAAAAAATTGCAAGCAAAACTTCTTCTGCAAAATTTTTCTGTCATGAGAAAATTGATTCTTATCTTGATTTCGAATTTCATTGTTTTGGTCAATATCTAATAAAATGAAAACTCAGATCTGAAACTAAGTGCTAAAGTGGAACAAAAACAATTATCGGTCGCAAACAAGTGCCAATAAAACTGTCGCCTATTTTGGTGCTTATTTATTTATACACCGCATTTTGCAAGAAAAAACAAGATCAAACTGCAGCAATCGCAGGCATATTCCTCTATTCCTGAGCCTGAGACCGGCATCAGTTCATTTGAGTTCAATATCAACCTCTAATTTCTCTAAAGAAAGTTTTTGGGAGACAAAGAAACCGTTTAATAGAACATATAGATCCCGTTTTCTCTCTCCCTCTCTCTCTCTCTCTCTCTCTCTCTCTCTCTCTCTCTCTCTCTCTCTCTCTCTCTCTTCTGCCTGTGAATGGACTCTGGATGTAATAAAAACAAAAAAGTTTTAGCGGGCTATGATGTGAAAACAAAGAAAATAGTACATTCGAATGGTAACCTTGATGCAGTGTGAATATTCATTTTAAGCAGTTCACAGATGAAAAAATTGATCTAGCTTCAACGATAATTTCTGGAGCAAATTATCTGTCATAAGTAGAGATATTTCCTGAAAATGGTTAGGCGAATAACTCAGTTAATTGGTGCAACAAATCTCGAAATGCAGAATTTAGCTGATGAAAAAGAGTGATATAACTGAATGAATAGTGAAAAAACTGTAAAGTATCATTTTTCTTTTTGTTAACTTTTTTCTTGATTAAATATTTGCGAGAACAAAAAAATTAGCATTTTTTATAGTTGATGGTTTCGAGAAAATTAGCAGTGATTCGAGGGTTATCAGAACATCGGATATTTGTACTATTATAAATAGCTAATGTTCAATAGTTCGTAAGGGTTTTAGATAAAAGTTATTATTACTCGATTATCTTTTTTGTGCCGCCAATAAGGCGCTCGAGTTTTATGTTCGTATGGTTGTTCTGATGTAGAATCTGTCGTGAATCGCACTCTGGGACCAGTCGGAGAAAGTTGTCCGTATACTGTCACATTTTTGCTTTGTGTAAATTTGAAAAGTCTCCCGGTCTGCGTTTTCTCTTCACAGAGGTTTTTTCACAGAGGCACTAAAATCGTTGGAGGAGGATTATTCTAATGCACCGCGAGCGGAGACTAACGCGAGATGCTTCATATTGTTATCTAAAATGTATTTAATCATTTACATAATTTTATTTAATAGGATGATGCATTTCATTAAAAATTTAAAATAATAATTGAAAATCAATTTGGATATCAAGAAAAATAATCGTGCAAAAACGCTTTGATCTTTTTTACTGAGCTTATACTGAATTTTCAAAGTTTAAAAGGATTAGCATGTTTCATTGATCTAAAAAGAGCGTTTGATACCATATGCCATAAAACCCTTGATTACAAAATTCGAATAGTACGGTTTCCGAGAAAATCTTTTTGAACTTAATTAAGAGTTTTCTCAGAAATCGCCACCAGTGTGTTGAATACAATAATTCTTTCTCACAAAAAATGAAGTTAAACTGTGGAATTCCGCAAGGGTCAGTCTTGGGTCCAGTATTTTTCCTGTTATACATTCATGATCTCTCGAAAGTTTGTAAGGCAAACAAAATTAGTCTGTTTGCAGACGATACTATTTATTCTGCTGCAAAGCAGAACACTTGACTTTTCTCTAATGAAGTCAAGAAAACACAGAGATGGTTTGAAGAGCATAAGTTGACAATTAATGGAAAAAAATGCAGCTTCATGAATTTCGAAAAACGTGAATACTTGAACAAAGCATTTCCAGGTAAAAATGGACTAGTGTTACTACTTTTCTATGAAAACTTTGCCAAATCTGTAATAACTTATGGTCTTATTGTTTATGATTGCACAAGTAAAACAAACCTCAACAAAATTTTCAATCTGCAAAGAAAATTTTCTCGGGCAATTTGTTTTTGTCGTACGCGAGTGAAAATGCGTACTTGTTCTTGAGTCGCGAGTTGTGTTTATGTTCTATGTCCTACTTGCGCGGCGAGTGCGCTTTACACAATTTCCAAATGAATTCGCTTAGCGAATCGCGTAAAGACTTGTGTCTACTTTACTTGGATTACAAGGACAGTTTGGGAAGAATAAATTAAATTGGGCAACTGTACTCGAGAAGCAAAATAAAGAGAATGAAAGAATAACTCAACTGTTATTCCAGAAGTCAAATAAAATGTGAACAATAATTTCCCGTTGTGGGAAATTGGTAGCAACAGACATGCATGTGAATTAATAATGATTTATACACATGCCCCTCAGGAATGGGTACACTGATTAAATTAAGTACATCGTATGATAAGTTTACTGCACTAAATTATGATGTACGACATTTCTCCCGCTTTCAAAATTAAAATTGCATGAAATAAAATTTTAATAACAATATGAATATTAATAATTTTTATTCACCGGTTAAATAGTATCAACAATATATTTACTGGTTATCATAGCTAGTGATAATTTATAATATATCAGTTTTCACATGTCCTCTTCATCAATAATCCGTTCATTTGAAGTGCTATGATCAGCTGGCCGAAAACGGGGGTCCGTCGGAGACACCTGTCCTATGATGGGCGAGGGAAAGTCGTTGCGAATCGGTTCAACTTGAGTAGCAGTGTCCACAATGGTTTGTATCACTCAGGGCTGAATCGATTCTATGTCACCCACTCGACGCTTCCTACGGGGTGGAGCAAATTTCGGGGGACACGAATTATTGAAATCACCCGAGGAGTCATCTTTATCGTAATATTTGGGGCTTTTTCGAGTTCGTTTAGTGGATCGTGTAAGAGTATCAGCGAAGGATGTTGTTGGAGCAGGATGAGTTGGTTCAGATGTTTCTTGCTGCGTGTTTGTAGGCGGGGGTGCAATAAGCACTTCTTCCGTTATAATTTGCTGATCGGGAGCAGCCTCTGGAATTACGGGTAGTACTTGCGGGGCGAAATTATCTGGAACTTTCGGCATACGTACTCGCATTGCGCGAGCAATGTTAGATTTGTTCGAAGATACGCCACTACCAGTCTCCCGTTTTCGATGTTTCATTTTCCTGTCTCCTTTCTGGATGCGGGTACATTCTTTGGTATGGCTGAGTATCTTGGCTTCCGTTGTCTTTTCATGCGTGCGGGGTCCCCTGCGGTTGATGTACTCCGTCAACTTAGTCTTTCGTTCCTCACGAGTGCCAAATTTTGCAATATCACTATTGCGTACAGTGACTTCCACCTTACCCGGCTCGCGAATGACCGAAGTGTATTGGTCGGTCTTTTGGACGACCGATCCTGGTGCCAACACCTCATACAATCCGTCCAGGTTCTTCTTGGATCGCTTGTGGAGGTGCTTCTTTCTGGCAATATTGAGTTGGACCGCGTGTTCTTTCAATGGGAGTGGACGGTGTGCATGCGTGGTACGAAGGAAGCGTGATTCGTTATCTGTGGCTTGCCGTTCGCGATTAGTAGCATCCTTAGTCGCCTTGCACATATTGCGCTCAACTTCATCATCACTCCGGATGTTTCCCCAATGTTCTTCCGGCAGCAATTTGTTGGGGGTTACAGTTTCTTCATCTAAATAATGATTCAAAATTTTTTCATAACTGAGGTCAGATGATTTAGGTTGAGTACTTATATTACTAAGTGGTGTATTGGCCGTACGCCCGAAGTGAGATTCGAATGGCGAAAGCTTAGTTGTTTTATGTTTGCATTTGCGAAGCTGGTATATAATTGATTTTAATGCTGCTTTAATGGTGAACGTATTTAGTTCTTTGTGTGCGTCTTTAATACATGCCAAGCGTTGTTTAATTGTATCAATTAATCGTTCTACTAAACCTATTGCACGATGATCATTTGCCGGAGCTGGTATTAATGTGATATTGTTTTTTGTGCAAAAATTTTTTACTTGGTTACCTATAAGACAACGGGCTTGATCTATTCTTAAGGAACGAGGAACTCCATGAATTTGTATATAATTATCTAAAAATTTTATGACATTCGAGGCATTTGCATTATCAACTAATTCCGCAGAAGGATATTTTGAAAATCTATCGATGCATGTTAAAATATATATTTCATGTTCTTTTTCGTTATTAATGGGCCCTGCAAAGTCTATTTGTATTTCTTGGTTGGGAACTATACATGGTGTATGTGCTTTAAATTGTTTTGCGGGAATAACAGATTTTAAATTTTTACCGATAGCAGTGCAAGATTTGCACTCTATTGCTTTGACTAGCAAATCGCGATTCATGTATGGCCACCAGCAGTGCTGGGCCATACATATCATCCCCCAGCTACCTGGGTGACTGGCATGGAGGTCGTCAATGAGGACCTCTTTGAGTGCATTGGGGATTGCCACCTTCTCGTCCATGCAGACACACCCGCCTGTCACGTGAAGGTCCCGCCAATAACTGTGAAGGTATGGGTTGAGGGCCTTCAGTCTTTCTTCGTCCCCCCGAATTATGGAGTCTCGCACTTCTTTTAAGACTGCATCCTTACTTGTCAGTGACGCAATGAGGCCTATGCTAAAAACTTTCCCCACCACTCGTTCGAACGACATTACTTGGGGGCTATCCGTTAGCGGGGTACTTAGGTTGGAGTGCGATGAAGATCTGCGAGGCGTGCTCGTTGTCGCATTGTCAGTGAGTGACACGCGAGGCGAAGCTCTAGTAGATCGAGTTGAGAGAGATTTTCCCTTGAGAGAAGATGTTTGTTGACTCATTTTGATGAGGTTGTTGTTTTTTCAATTAAATTGATTGACGAAAAGGAAGGCAACTGAATTTCAGATTGAGTTTGGACAAAAAGCACTTGATTTTTGTTTACCAATTGGGCACGTGAGTTATTTAAAGTATTTGAGTGTGGCTTACTAAAAAAGGTAGGAATTTGAGGCTGATTTTTGATTGACAAGTGAGAATGACTTAAAGGAGTAAATTTGGATGTATTTTGGTGAGCGGGTTACGCTTTTCTTGTATTTACTAGTCTTTGAGATTCAATTTGTACTGGAGTAGTTGTAAATGGTAGACTATGTGACGCATATTTGGAATAATTTGGGTATTTAGTAACTCGCGTTGCAAAAGAGTCATCTAAGGAATGCATTTTAGTCTTTTGAGTAACTAGTAAAAGATTATGCCAGGCGGGTGTTAATTTGTTAAAAGACTTGCGTACTCGCGATGCGAGATTAGGGGTGGTATCAATTAAATTAGAAGTGTTAACTTTTGGGGGAGTATATGTGTTAGCGAGTACGAAATTGTTTTGACTGAAATGTACTCGCTGATCATGTACACTAGTACAATTAATACCATTAGTGGAAGGGATAAACATATGTTGCATTTGATCCGCGAATAAATTATTTTTATGAGCTAAATGTACGTCTGGAGCGTGTGTGCTATACATATGTTTAGATTTGAAAGGGATAATATTAGAGTTGTGTTTTTGCGACGCGAGATTTGAGTTATTATTTGTTAAGCGAACATGCTGAGCGGGATTCATGTCTAAATTGAAAGTTTGTTTGGATGAGAATTTTAGACTATTAATTCGCGGAGCGAAATTTGATTTAACGTTTGTTAAGCGTACCCGCTGAGCGGGTTTTATATCTGGAGTAGAAGATTGTTTTGAATAGTATTTTGAACTATTGTTTTGCAAAGCGAGTGAATTAGAAATGTCAGATTGAGGATTTTGAGTTTCATAATCAATGGTTAAAACTTGTTCTGTAATGTTGGTGGAATTTTTATGTTCTCTATCAATATCAATATATAATTTATGAAGTGAATTAGCTGTGAGATTGTGTTTTTGTTGAAGTAATTGAGCATCAGTATGTATACTCGATAATGTTGCAACTAGAAATTCTTCGTCATATTTAGAAACACTTTTTGCTGGTTGATATGGGTTACGGGATATGTAATCAACTAGGCCCATTTTTGCGCTGGGTAAATGCTCTATTGAGAATTGATAAGGTAAGAGACGGTCAACCCACCGTGCTAACCTACTATTATAACTTTTATTTGATCGATGCTCTTTTAAAATGGAAAGTAATGCGCGGTGGTCAGTTATAACAGTAAATTCTTTTCCATATAAATAGTTTTTAAAATATTCTATCGACCACACTACCCCAAGAAGTTCTAATTCGTTAATACTATAACGTTCTTCACTGCTGTTTAAAAATCGGGATGCAAAAGATATCGGTTTCCAACCATCAACTGTTAGTTGTTCTAGTGCTGCTCCCAAACCAGAACGTGAAGCATCACATTTGATCCGCGTTTCAAATTGGGGGTTATAATGCATGTTTTCGGTATGATTTGCTATGCGAGTTTTAATTGCATTAAAATGTAATGTGTGAGTGTCAGTCCAGACAAATTTAGTGGATTTACGAAGTAGGGGTCTTAAAGGATGGCAGAGTTGAGCTAAATTGGGAATAAATTTGCTAATATAGTGGACTGAGCCGAAAAAGGAGCGTAATTTTTTGAGTGTATTAGGAGGTTGTAATGATATAATGGATGATGTTTTGGATTCGAGTGGCGAGATTCCATATTGAGTTATATTATATCCTAACCATGAAATTTGTTGTTTTGCAAAATGGCATTTCCGAAGATTGATACGGAGGTTGTCTGCATCTAACTTTCGAAGACAATCCAGTACGAGTTGAAAGTGATCATCTTCTGAACCTTTACTAACAATTAAAATATCATCTAAGAAACAGAATGTGTTTTTAAGTCCAATCAGGGTGTAGTCCATTGCCTTCTGAAACTCGGCAGGCATGTCAGTAAGACCGTAGAATCCTGTTTTGAATCGGTATGTGCCTGTCATGTCACAACTGATAATATTAAAATTACAATGATAAGCAGTTTCAGGGTGTAAATTTAGTTGGCTGTAAGCATATTTAAGATCAATAGTAGAGAAATATATTTGCTCCGCGGGTTCTGTTTTGTAGTTTGTAATTATTTGTGATATCGAATCTATGAGTGTTTCAATATTTGGCATTTGATATTTGTTCTTATGTATTGCTTTGTTAAGAGTTTTAGAATCTAGTGCTAATTTTATGGTTTGATCTCGTTTGACTGTGATTACAATAGGTGAAATAAAATATTGGTCAGAACAGTTATTCAATTTTTCTATATGTCCCTCTGCAAGAAGTTTTTTAATTTCAGTATTTACTCGTTCTTGCAAGTTGATGGGTACTTTTCTACCCTTTTGATGTTTTGGCTGGAAATGACGATGAAATTTGGATTTTACAATGTGTATTTTTGAGCGACCAGTACGTGTTATAAGTTGAGGGAATTGTTGTGCGATGCGTGTTTTGAATGGACATTGTGATGTGATAGTGTTGACCATACTACCTTCCGGTTTTGGGGTTTGATTTACTGAAATTCCAAGGGCGTCAAATAGATCTCTTCCCACTAGTGGTTTTAGTCCATCACGAACTACAACAAATTCAGCTTCTTCAAGTCGCCATCCATTGCTCGCAATTGGTGCCTGTATCATACCTATCACATTCATAGGTTCATTGGAGAATGTTTTGAGTTCCTGGGGAGGCGCTATCATCAACCATCGAGCAAGGGGAGAATTATCCACAATTTCCGAAGCAAGGGACTCAGGCAAAATACTGCATACACTGCCGGAGTCGATGAGAAGTCCAACATGGTTGTTACCAATTTGTAGGATAGTATTCTTTGGTTCAATCTGAATTGCGGTACTTGCAATGCTGGTGACCATATTGTCATCTGAGCTGTCGTAATCCGATTCGCATTGCGGGTTAAAGTTCATATTTTGTATGGCATTTACTGTTTGGTCAGTTGTAGTTTCTTCAACAGAGTTAACATTAGAGCGATTGGGTTTGTTTGGTGATGATTTTGGTTTTCTGCATACTCGGGAAAAATGGTTTTGAGGGCCACAATTGTTGCAAGTCTTGCCTCTCGCAATGCATTTGACTCTATGGTTAGTTGACCAAGTTAGGCCGCAGTTCCTGCATAGTTGGTTTGGTGATCGAGTAAAGCTTGATGTATTTGGTCTCTTATTTTGGTGGTCGAAATGTTCGTTGAGGGGTTATTGCATTGACTTGCGGAGCAGATTGCGAGTTTGTAATTTGTAGCTGGTTTCTTTGGCCTAATTCCATATTTATGGCCAAACGTAATGCTTGGGCTGGTTCTAAGGTTTCTCGCAGCAATTCCCGTTGAATTTCTGGATCTAACATATTTGCAATAAATAAGTCTCTAATGAGGGTGTCTTCCTGGCTTCCGAGCTCACAATTTTCAGAAAGTTCTTTCAATTTCCCGAAAAAATGTTCGATAGACTCTCCTCTTGTCTGTTTCGTGGTGAGAAGAACATATCTGTCGAATGTAATGTTGCGCTGACGAATAAATGCTGTTTCCATGATTGTCCAAAGTTCTGCTGTTGAGAGACTGTCCATCTTGAGGTGTGGGTTTTGACTACAGACAATTCGACGTCCTTCAGTGCCCAAACTGAGGTATAGCATTGACACAGTTTTTCGATCGGCTTGCGCCCATGGCTTGTCTCCGCACATTATTCCTATTTCCAGTTGTCTCTGACATCGGTTTTCCCAATTCATTTTTGATTGAGCGTTTCTCGCCAATCTTTCCCGCTCCGATTGTGCCGATGATCCTGTTATCGTAACCTCGTAGATCGGTTCAAGTGGTAGTTGTACTGTTTCAGGTTTTGGTTCCAATAAAGTGTCTATTGTGATATTTTCCTTTGCAAGAAGCGCTAACTTGGCCTGCATCTGCCACTTTTCCCATTTCAGTGGCGGGTCTACACTTGGTTTATCCCAAAATTGCTCAATGCCAAGTGGAGTTCGTTTTTGAGCTGCTGGCTGCGCCATGTCGTACGCGAGTGAAATTGCGTACTTGTTCTTGAGTCGCGAGTTGTGTTTATGTTCTATGTCCTACTTGCGCGGCGAGTGCGCTTTACACAATTTCCAAATGAATTCCCTTAGCGAATCGCGTAAAGACTTGTGTCTACTTTACTTGGATTACAAAGACAATTTGGGAAGAATAAATTAAATTGCGCAACTGTACTCGAGAAGCAAAATAAAGAGAATGAAAGAATAACTCAACTGTTATTCCAGAAGTCAAATAAAATGTGAACAATAATTTCCCGTTGTGGGAAATTGGTAGCAACAGACATGCATGTGAAGTAATAATGATTTATACACATGCCCCCCAGGAATGGGTACACTGATTAAATTAAGTACATCGTATGATAAGTTTACTGCACTAAATTATGATGTACGACAGTTTTTAAAAGAAATTCCATTCAATCAATAATGAGCAAATTCAATTTGCTCAACATAATTGAACTGAATGTATCAGAAATTTGTCGAGAAACATTTTTGCAACTGGCAGACAAATCTGTTCATAAATGTTCTAATAAGAAAAAACTTCTTGCTAGATGAGTAACTCGGAATACAATTAAACGAATTTTACCAAGCAAACGATATCATAAGGAAAGAGGAAAAAAATCTTTACAACGGCAGCTGAGATTGGCTCACAACTATGCCGCTGAAAACACCTAATCTGCTAAAATGAACAACCATCAGTTAAATTTTTTGACAAAAAATTTTACTTTCCTTTACATTTTTGAAATCAAAATTTAATAGATATGTTTTTTTGACATGCGTTAGGTCTCCTCCAATATTCTTCTGGGCTACCCACTCGATGATACATAAGTCTCTTTGGGATGCCCGCCAGGCAGTAATATCTATTTTTTTTACATATTTATTTTGCTGTTCTGTTTATATTCAAATTCAAATTGTGGGACATTATTTCAAAACGCGGCATCATTTATTGTAGCGACGAAAGTGGAGCAGCCCGGATTCGAGCTTCCTGGAATATCATTAGTGAATCGTGAATTTCCAATTCTTCCACAATCCGTTCAACATTTTATGATCAGGTCATTTTTTGACCTGATCAGTATATCAACCAATTCAAAAAATTGTCGAGCTTATGAAGTTCCCTCTTAAAATTTTTAATTGCCTTAACTTGCGGAATAAATTGCAGTCTTGCTTAGTCAAATCAGACTAATTACCAGGGTTTCCCACTCTAGTGGTTAGCTCAGTAATTATCTCTGCCTCAGTAAGTTCTCTTGGCACTCTTTTAGCTCGCATTTAGAACTCGTTTAACTCGCATCGGCTCCTATTTATGGCTCCACTGACCATTGTTAACAACGATGAAGGCGACCTCACAATCAATAAACCACCAAAAAATGTGTTCTGTTTAATCTAATTCTATTGTTTCCATTTGTGTTAATTCTGTTTCCAAACAATAACTAATTAACACTCAACTAACACATTCCTCCTTCCCTCCCCTCTCATCAGAGAGGAAGACACATGCAACGTGCGCCTTCGGGAGGTATAGGAGAAGGGATTAGAGACGTCTGCTCCTGACTGGAGGAGGCTTCGAATTGATGTCTGAGCAATGTCAAGGAAACCAAAACGTTTCAGTTAGTTATAGAACAACATAGATGAATGAAAAAGAAGTTATTTAGATAAGAAACATGAACGAATATGGTATACATTTATAAATTTTAACCAAAAATATAATCAAATCATCAATTAAGAATCTTGGGAACCTTGAAAGAGTTGATTCTGAACATTAGTTTTGAACCCGTCCCAATTCAAAATGAGACGACAATCGTATTCCATCAACAACGTCCTTGATCATTAAGATGTTCCGAGTGACCGAAGAAGCATAGCAAAGAGATAAATGAGCATAGTTGGGCATAGTTTTCGACTAGCTGATTTTCATCTGGACACGAGGCATGTCAAATCAAGAAATCCCTAAAAAAAATCAAAAAATGACACTGCACTTTCCACAAAACACTGCTGAAGAAAAAGTTGTTAATAATTTTCTCGATTTTGCAACAATAACTTTCTATTGAGTTTTTAAACAATTTATTTTGATATGTTTTGTTCATGCGAGGGGACTGTTTCCACAAAAGTTTTCTATCCTCAATTTGGGATCCTTTGCGACCTCAGAACTCCAGCCGGCACAAACACATCTCAAACCAGCAGGCATCTGAATCATTTTAAAACAAGGCAACAAACGGCAACAAATTTTTAATGAGTTTAAAGATGTTTAATGAATTCTACAAAACAGATCTTTTCTGGTCCGCCCGTCAGCTGAGCATGCATAAAATTTTACGCCCTATGTTCCATGTAACAATTGTTGCAAAGTAACGTGCTACATTACAACACAAGCTTTTGTGGGCAGGGGAATGAAAAAACAGGGGCTGTGGGCTGAAACAGAATAAATTCTACAAAACATCACAGAAAGTCAGGTCCAATTAGAAGTTAAATTCCAGCATTATTTGTCAAATTATCAAACTGCTCACAACCTATATTTCAACTTGATAATAGCTGCGTCATGACAAATAAATTAGAGCATTTTGAAGTGGGAACAGTAGAGATAACTCGAAAACACATAAGTGTGAAGAAGTCACTTAAGAATTCAAGGGAAAACCTAGACGAAAAGCG
>NW_027453626.1:0-8577 GCF_964194025.1 Convolutriloba macropyga | reverse complement strand
TTTCTTCTAAATATCTGTCAAGAATTCATCATTAATGTTGTCTCGTCTCTAGGGAGGCTAAAATGTGGTACTGTTACCGGCTGTGTTACCCTGTGGTCTTCTGCTTCAAGAGAATGGATGAATGCAAACCCCAGAAGATAAGTTTTTTTCGTGTGAGCATGAATGCACGATAGGGTTGTGAACACATCAAAATCTGTACGCGTAAATTTCTTTTTGTGAAGGTACGTAACATTTTTATTGTGCTTGCATAATTAGACTTTCGTCTTCACGTTCAGATTTTTGAAGACTAGCTTCCCATCTTTTGTGAGTTCATCAGACTTATGAGCCTTCATGTCTAGATTTCAAGCTACTTTCCATTTCAAGCTCTCCAGACTATGAAATGAAGTTTTGAACGTTCGTTTCCACAACCTCCCTCTTCAAGGAAAACAATTAGTTTTCCTGGCTATTTTTTAAAGACAAGTGACTCCCCTGGTCGGGACTGGATGGTTAACTTGTAAGAACTTGCAAGTTTCTTACAAGTTTATTAACTAAACCTTACAAGTTCTTACAAGTCAACCATCCAACTTTTATAAGTTCTTAGAATGTTACTATTCGATCTTATAAGGCTCGTCTTGCCTAATCGTTTTGTTTCGTAAATTTAGGGGAAAAAAATCTATCAATTCCACCTTAATCCTTTAATACCCCATTACCTCTGTTTTTTGCGTCGTTTTCCCCCTAAAATTACCCCCCAAATCTTACATCAGTTTATGCTAATTTCGGGGGATAAAATGTAATAATTTCAACTTAACTCTGTTTTACCACCCTTATCTTACATTTTTACCCCTTTAAAATTACCCCAAATCGCACATCTTTTTGGGTGTAATTTTTGGGGGGTAAAATTTAAAAATTCCCCCAATTACCCCCCTTAACCCCTAATTTTACATCGTTTCACGCCCCAAAGCCAATTACCCCCTGCTCTTACTTCATTCTGGGGGTAATCAGGGGGGGGGGGGTAATTTTGATAATTTCGACACGGCATTGATTTTTGTTAATTTTAGGATTTTTTTGTTGTTGTTACTTTTCTTCACTCAGACACACACTCACACACAGACACACACACACACACGCACGCACACACACACACACACACAGAGAGACCCGCGCACAAACACACACACACACACACACTCACATACACACACGCTTTATGAAATAATGGTCGGATCTTTTCCGTATTTGACTTCTAGACACGTGCCTTTACCGAGTAAATCATTATGTAAAATATGTCACGTGCGTCTGTGGGGTGCAAATAGTTTTTACTCACTAAGCTGGGGGCACAAACAGAAAAGATCCAGATAGTCATGTCTTCTTGATGTTTTATCAATGACATAATACGATTTGGAAATGTGAATGAAATAAAATCACTAATTCTACCCTAATGCTGATGTTTGGAAGAAACTTTCAATATAACCATCAGACTAAGTTTCTACAAGTTAGAATTCTGTAAGTTCTAACAAGTTGACCATCTTTCGTAACAAACTTCTTAGTTCTTGTAAGTTAGCCATCCTGTCTCGACCAGGGTTATATTCTACATTGAGCTCAAAATATTGGTATTTAGTTGTGACACTGAGCTGTTCAAATTGTTCCATTACAGCAGTGCGAGAATCCGCTACAATGCTGATGGCAAGAAACATCATGTACTGAGCTTTAATCTGAAATTGCTCAAAATTGGCACAACATTAACAGATTCAATTAGTCAAACATTATTGAATACTTAACTCATGAATTAGTGTGGACACCTGTTGAGGGATAGAAACCCTGCGACAAATCAAACATAATGTACAGATGATATTTCAACATATCATTGTTTCATCTCCCTCAGCATGAAAAATTCTATATTGCTTCTATATTACAAACACAATCATAGAACATTTTGATCAAAGCGTGCTCAAAATCATAAAGTATAAAAGCTTGTTTTCAAATTCTGCTGAGAAACACAGCCTATCATCTGACTTCTAAAATGTTTTTTTTTGATTTTTTTGGCCCAAAAACTTGAGGCTGATTTTCAACTAGTGTATTTATCCACACAAAACACAGTTTGGTTCCAATTGAAACAGTTCATAGTCCTTTTTGAAGTGCTTGCCTCTGCATTAAACCCCAAAGCCTTTCTGGTTTGAAATTTTGTGCTCTAAAAGTTATAGTGATTGGTATCAATTCATTTTAGCGTTGACATTACGATGCAGAGGTATACCCCAAAATTTCCGCCTTAGTAAAATTGGCTCAAAAATTAGTTACATACAATAAACGAAATTAGATGACATCCTTTGTATCTTAATTTTCGCAAAAGGGGTTCCGTCAATTTTGCGAAATAAAAGAACATTCGGTGCGAAAAGTAGGTAACAAGTCTTGTAGTACGTTTCCGCTCAATTTAGGTCTCTATTATTCGCACGCATTTTGAGCATGCAATAAGCACTTTTATAAAGATTTAATTGAAGCTTTCAAAGCTTTGAAGTACTTTAAATACATGCAACCACAAAAACTGATTTTTTTCCGAACAATCCCTCGCACATCAAAGGCTTTGTATATCAATGTGGGACCGGCCAATTTTAGTAAGTAGTAATAAACTGTACTAAAAAGTAGTAATAAGTAGTAACAAAGTACTATAAGTAGTAATAAAAATACTACTAGTAGTAATAAGTAAGGCTTAATTAAATAAGTAGTAGTTAATTTAGGCTTAATTGCGGATTATATGCGAAATCGAGCTACATTGCGTGCGAAAAATCGATACGTAAATTGAGCGGATGCGTGATACAACTCGCGCGAAAAATAGGTTATTGAGTTTGTACTTGTATTTCGCGGCTGAAATTAGGACACTTTTGCGAACACGGGATACGATATTCCCTTCCATTTTGCCGGTTTCTGCAAAAGTAGCTATTTTCCGCAATATTGTGCCACTTTCAATGTATTAAAATAGTAAAAACGAACACGAGATACACACATCGGGCATATCTGTCCGTGACGATTTGGGTATACCTCTGCACTGTAATGGAGTTGTCAAAGCTATAAACTACTTACAAAAAATAAAAATTGCAATTAAAATGGGGCATGGTTATAGAGGTTGTGGTTTTAGCCCTTATGCTGATGAAAGAGGAAAAAAATTTTAATTTTAACCATTAGAAACAGTACATCATGCCTCAATTCAACGGCGGTAAAAACACGCAAATCTTTTTTGTTTTAAAATTTTGTAAGATATGCGGCTCTTAGGGGTAAAAATAATATTTTCACCGTTTGCTGTTTGTTGGGGTGAACTGTGTTTTGTTACCACTTCAGCTAAAAGCTGCTAATCTCACAGAAATTCACCAAACTTGTTTTCCATAAAGTGGAGTGAATCTGATTTGATTTAAGTTCAAAAACTCTTAGAAGTAAGTCACTGCTGTCGGAGTAGAACAACGCAGGGGCGAGAGAATCGAACTCGAGTACGAACTTCTTTTATGCTAAGAACTCCACTGAATGCGGTGAAAACAAATGATTCCTCGCTAAAAACCCCAATCCTCACTCTCACATGACTTCACCATTTGAAGTTTTTTTTCACTGCTATTCACTTCATTTTTCTCATATTTTTTGAAAAAATCTAAAACCCATTTTTAGCACATTTCAATAAAACTAAACTTCAAATATGTGGTTATTTTGGTATATGAAACTGCAATTACACATTGTAATCGGTGCTTAATAGCGAAAGATTACAAAAGTATATCAGTGCGCTCCAAGTCTGTAAGAAATAGTCAACCAATCCAACCAGTCCAGAGAAGATCAGATCTGTTACACATTGAAGAGTAACGAGAAAATAATTAAGATTGTGCAGCTGTTCATTGTTGTACACAATACCAATGCAAAGCAAGTTGCATGCGATCACAGCTATGAAGATTGGGCCCTGAAGAAAAAACCGTTTTTCTCAAAACAACCCACAAAGTCACAAAACAACGCACCAAATATTGCAAGAAATCTTTGATATTTGATTTCAAATGAGTTTATGACTGCTGAATATGATCATGGGAAAAATTCTGTATTGAGTTCGAGATCCTAATGATGATATTGAGGATGATTTGCCCAGGTCTAGGTGCAGACTCATGAAAGGACTTTAAAAGTCTAGTAGGGGACCCAATATTGACTATAATTACACGGTCTAGCAACTAGTTAGAGTCAAGCTTTATTCTTTTCATGGGTCCAGCTAGAGTTTTTCATAACCAAAAAAAAATCGAGATATAGTTTTCTCATGGGTCCTCCATTAGTCTTTTCGTAAGCCTGCATTCCTTGAATATTCAGAATTTTTAGATATTTTTTTGCTTCTGTGCATACAGAAGAAACACCGGAGCAAGAATAAACAGCTTTCGACCTGAGCAGTTCAAGTTAAAGAACAGTTGGAAAATTGCCAAAAAACTTAGGACTTTCGTCAACTCTCTGGATAATTAAGCCATGGCAAGGGAAGTACATTATTATATCAGTTGATTGAACGAAAGGAGCTTAAGAGTAATGGTCCCACTCCCCTTAGCCGTGACAAAAAATGGCATTGTTCTTTTTTAAGCAATCTTATGAAAAAACAATGGTTGATCCATGACAACACCTTGCTCGAATTTAATTGTTTCATTGGTTCTGATAAACTTTACATGGATCCATGTAGAGATTTTAACAGGACTACAGTTTTTTGTGCAAACATTTTGCCGAGCTAAACTCCTTCCCTCCTCACTAGTCTAGTTAAAGTCTTTTGTAAAATTGTGGGACCAACTAAGTCTGTATTTATACTTGGTTGGCGTTTTCGTTGTGCATGTCAACCTGAAAATAGGCATAAGGAAGTTTTCTTATGATTTCAATATCTAGAAAACGAAACATCTCTTCAACCACAACACACCTTACGTAGCAAAAGTGCTGATTGCTCTAATAGTTTTCATCAATTTTTTGAATTTTAATCACAACCATGTTGTAGATTGGGTGTAAAATAACAAGTAGACTTTTCTCAGATTATTAAAACCAGAAATATCAGTCATATTTATCCAATTATCCTAGGGGAATAATTTAAAAGTGACAACATTCTGTTATTTTGTCGAAGTCCTTCCCTCTCTCTTTTGGTATTTAACTCTGTTGGGATCCAAATGACTTCTCACTGCTCCTGATGTGCCTCGCCATGTTGGTTGATGACACAATTCTTCCGCATTCTGGGCATTCGTTGACCGTTGCCATGTACTTTTTCTGCTCCCTCGTCTCTCCCTGGTACTTTATCTGGTGGTTTTTAACGTTTTCTTTCTGGCTGTAAAGGTTTCCACAGTTTTTTTATTTGTTTATCTCCTTTCCCCCCACAGTGTGTCCTCTTGATGAGGATGGCTAAGCGTACTCTAGACCTGCATTCTTGCCGCACGTTTCACATCTCAAACCGTTCTTCCGTCTGTCGTGTCTCTCTAATTTCTCTTCTTCGTAGTTGTTCTCTAATGTCTCTTCACATTGGTTGATTCGTTCCATCCTCTCATTCACTATGTTTTTTCCACTTCGTTCGGTCCAGGGCTCTACGCTCTAGTTTGAGAACGTCCAACCCTTCTTCCTTGACTAGCTTGATCCGTTACCTACCTGGGAGTGCACCTGTACCTTTCTTCTATTTTTTTTTCAATCTCTAATTCTTTAAGCCAGCCAAACGTTAACTTCCAAACTACTCTTACCAATCCCATCGATGAATGTGTCCTTAACGTTCCAGGCTTCTCTTTTCTGTCTTCATTACTATTGACTTCATTTTGAGTTCTTTTCTTACGTCATCTGTTTTTCTTCTTTTGTTCCATCTCCTTTAATGAAGCCATTCGTTTTGAGCTCCAAATACTTTTGTAGCATTTGTCAACGCAACAATGCAAGCTATTTATCTCACTCACGTGCAATGTGGGTACTTGACAACTGTAAAACATTGTGCTCTCTACCATTGCTTGGACTTCACGGGCTTGTGTTTTCTTTGTGAGTTGCGTCTTTTTGAGTCGGGTTTTCACTTTTGTCCGTACTCTCATTCCTTCGCTGATTCTATATTTTGTTTTTTTTGCCGCCCCTAGACATAGGCAGAGGAATCTTGTTCCTGCTGCATCCTACTTCTCCAAGAAAATGTTTTCTTCTTTGCTCTCGTTTGTTTATTTGTTCTTTGAACACACTCATTACCTTCTTTGTGGTCTCTTTGGCTGCGCCTAGTTTATCAGGCTCTCTTACTCTGGTTGTAACGTCGGCAAATAACATGTTCTCTATATTGACTTCTTGGGCTTCTTCGTTGAACTGGTCTTCTATTTGCTCCATACAAGCATTCTCCGGTACATAGGAGATGTGTTTTCCATCATCTGTTCGTTCGTGCTGCGGCTCTCATTATCAACTGATAGCAGAGGTGGAACAAATCGGAGAAGATGGACATCCTTCCCTCAGTCCTCTCTGTGGTATCCTTTACGTTCTTAGCTCCTTTCCTGCTCGTACTTTATATTCTGTGACTTTATGTAAGTCTTTGAGCCTCTCCGTGAATTTTCCTTCGAACCCATAGGGTTCCAGGACTTTTCAAATTTGGGGACAATTTAACCTAGGGTAGGTTTTGGTGAGATCTTGTAAGCTGGCTCTAGTTTTCTTTGTTACTCTTCTGTTGTTTTCGTGTAGTCTCTTTGCTATTTGAGTCGTGTCAGCTGTTGATCGGCCTCGTCTGAAGCCGTCCTGATTGTCAACTATCACACCGTGCTTTTCAGATCAATTCCTGAGTCTAGTTGTTAACACTTTTGCAAGGATTTGGCTTGCCGTTGACAACAGAAACACTCCTCTAAAATTCCCTGAATTTGCTTGGTCTCTTTTCTTATGCAGAGGGATGATTATTCCGGTTTTGGGTTCCCATTTATCAGCGGGTTCTTTGAACATCACTTGTATTAAAGTTAATATTAATCTCTGCCCTTCCTCGTTTGCGTTCCAGATGAAAATCATTCGCACTCTTCCTGCTCTTTTTGCTTTCACTTTCTGGCTCTGTTAAAATATTTTCTTTTCTTTTGGTTTCTCGTTCAGCTTGCTGAGGTCTTTTATGGCTTCTTTTGTCGATTTTGCGAACTGTCTGACAAACTTTCTCGCCCGTATGCTCTCTGACAGCTTGTTTTCTGCTCGTTTCTCTTGTACGCTTTGGAAATTTCGTCTGAACTCTTCTGCAGTTACCATTGTGATTTAAAGTTAGGAACAGGGTAATCTCTTAGGCCTATCTGTTTCAGGATTGCATACATTTCTCCCATATCCTTCTTTCTTGTCGCTTTTTTGCACTGATCGATAGAGTTGCCCCATCATATGTGGTTCCACTCTTTCAACTTCTTGTTTTACTCTCTACTGTTTTTTTTGTGGCTTCTACAATTTCTGTTCTCTTCTCTTCGTTTCTTTGTTCCGTTGCTCTGTTTCTCAATCCGACTAGCCTTTGAATGACGAATATGTAGCTCTCCCTCTGTTCCTCGTGTCCTATCATCCATTGGCTTGTCTTGCTTCTTTTATCCTCTACCCCACATGCTGGTTTTGCCGTTTTCCTCATTGCCTCTGCTGGCACGGTTCAGCTTGGGTTTTGAGGGATATTCTGCTTCAGCTTTCCAGTTGATCGTTTCATTTTTCATCCGTTTGTTTCATCAAACGATTCTGTGGCTAAATGATCAGTGCCGTTAGTTCTTTGGGTCTGTGATCAGATCACCTGTCTTCTGGGATATAGCCTTGACATCCTTCACTCTGAGACCTTGGATTATTTGAAATTGCTGTTTTACGTGGTCTTTCAAAATGTTTCAAATAAACCTCTATTCGTGTTTCTCCTGCAAATATTGTGAATTGATACACCACAGCGTGTATTGCATGTATTAGGAATAATGTTTCGTTGAGGTGAATTTGCACACATGATACTCGTCGTTTAATAGTCTCTACCAGTCTCTCTATTACACCAATTGCTTTGTGATCATTCGCCGGTTGTAGACCAGTTCAGTATTGGAGTTTTTTGAAACGATTTAATTTTTTCCCAATCAAACACTTTGCTTAATGTATTCTTATTGATCAAGGAAATCGTTTGTTATGGAAATATGATTCTAGAAAAATTATGACATTTGGAAAGCTGCATTGTTTAAACGTTCGATTGCGGGGTATTTCGAATATCTATCTATCGTTGGTAGTTATTTTCGAAGCTTATTTCGTTATCAATGGGACCAACAAAATCAAACTTTTTATCCTCATTTTGTTCTTTACCTAATAATTGATGACAATTAGCTCTGCTTGATGACATATTTTAAATTCGTACTGATTTCAGAGCGCACTTTGCACTCGCTAGCTTTAGGTAGTATATTGAGATGGATATAATACCCCCAAATATTTTGTACCAAAATCATTAAGATGAAACTGCCAAGATAAGTTTTGCCCTCCAATTACAGAACTCTAGTGTTATTGATGGGTTGGATGTTTTTGGTAGACTTCAGCCCAGTCAATAAAATTAAGTTTTTTGAGCTATCTGAATTGAGTCTGTTGTAGAAAAAGACAATAGATCAGATTGAAAAAATAGGTTAGAAAACTAGGTGTTTTTGGGTGAGCTATTTACAG